>NC_090933.1:225915456-226218261 GCF_040938575.1 Ambystoma mexicanum | reverse complement strand
GTAGAAACATGTAATATTCAACAGTTATTCATGTCACTAATGTGCATGCTTTAATGTGTACCCTTTTGTGAATTACATGAGTATAACCCATCCCACCTTCTCGTTTGCAGATCCGCCAGAGCGCCTGGGGACCAACTCTGTTGGTGACGGTGCGCGGTACAAATACCCTTAACATTTAACATTTAACATTTGACATTTAACATTTGACATTTATAGTGCTGAGAAGGACATACGATGCTGTTTCATCCCTCTACCAAGGAACATAGTGATGTTTTTTTTTTTTTTAAACAAAGTAATTGTGTTTCACTTCTGAACAATACAAAATTCAAAAAAGAGAAAAAAAAAAGTTGGAGCAACTTTGGAATTGCCCCAACTTTCAGCTGGCAGTCCCCCTGCAATCCTTCCGGCAGAATTCTCACTTGTTGTATGTGAATCAACCTTGAATTTGTCAGACAGGGGTGTCTGCCAGTTTTTGTCACCTACTCTGGATTTAGCACTACTGCCCCACCTGTAATGACCTCCAAATGATAGGCCGCCTGTTGCTCGTCCTACTTGCCTGTTGCATGGAGATTTGCTGCTGAATGCACTGGCTAGTGCATCACAACACCAATGCAGTGTAGTAGATGGTGCAGCTGCAATGCCACCTTTTCAGTGAAGCGATCTAGTGGCCAAGAACAGCAAAGCTGCTAGTAACCTGAGCAACAGATGCTGGTGGAAACATCTCAGCAGTATTTTCTTTTTCTGATACAGCAGTTGTTATATCGTTTAATGATTAACAGCCATCATTAATGGGGGCCTCCTCGTTTGTGTTTAATACACCTGCTACCGAGGTTAGGTATCGGGACCTCTTGATGGGCGTTGAAGATGTTTTGGTCCAAGTTCTGCATGCTGAAGTGGCAGGGTTGCTCTATGGTGAGAGCTTCACTACCCTAGCGGTAGTAATGACGTGCACGCTTTGGAAGTACTGCACGTGGTATTGAAACAAAACACAAACTGTTTGTTCATGTGTGTACCTTCACAGGTTATTTGTGTTCACTTTTTGGAGGATGACAATGGATTGGCTACAGTCTCTCTCCTGTGCATCATGGGCAGTGAGAAGGTGGGCACCTGGGATGCTCACATTGTACACCCCATTTTCTGATCCCCAAAGGGCACACTAGAGCATCCCTTCATTTAAAGGACAACAACTTTTTCAATGCTGGGTTTTAAAAACATACATTTTTACCTCCATCTTTTGAGTGCAGGAAACATGTGCAGGATTTCTTTTGAGTTTTTCCACTTCCTGACCATGTAGTATTTACTGCTATTGATATGCCCGGGGCAAACACATGAGGTACATACTACACGCGCCATCTTCCGCTGCCCAGTAAAAACAAGGAGTATAACAAACGACTGCCTGTTTGCACTGGCACCACCTGGCTCATTTTGGTGCAAAAGAGTCAATTTGATTTCATATGCTCGTGTTTATTCTTTGTAGCAATGAGTGCATACAAATACACACATACGTTGCAGGTATTGAGCATAAATACACTTTCATTTTGCATTTCATTTTTGTATGTGTGAATCATGTATGATGAATTCAATGCGTTCTTTGTACTTGTTTACAGGAGTAAGAAACACTCCATTCCGATTTGTGTATTAGACGATCAGCTTTAGGAGTGGGACTCTAACCCCAGATCATATTGAATAAATGAGACAAAATTATTTATTTTAAAATCACATGATAACATAGTTAAGTTTCAATAGAACCTATGTATGCAATTGACAGTTATTGTGTACACATTGTTCAGAGTCCTTTCATCTGTGTAGAGCTGGTGATGCTCTTGGAATTGCCATCTGTTTCAGGCAATGCAGGGGCATCTTCAAAATAGCTACATTTTTACAGGTTACAAAACTTGGATTTACCTGCCAGGACTGATACATAGTGTCATTTCCTTATCGAAATCTACATGAAAATCCATTTCTTCTGACAGAGGCTTAAGGGATGACGGTACCAGACATCGGAAATGCAACAGAGATCACACAAAAATGGAGAAGAGGAGTCGTGTTCTCGACCACTTTATTGATTAATAATGAATACGGTTAATAGTATTGTATCAAAAGGTTTGAATTTGCCTCTGGCACTGTTTAGTAAATACACAGATTCATAATCAATAATTAAAGTAGTAACTACATTAGAGAATAAAATAATAATGTGGAAGGAAATGTCCTGACACATTTAAATATCAACTGATCCCAGGCTGCTGACTGGATATATTTCCCATCTCCGTGCCATTCCTTAGTTGCTGCATGCAGTAATGATTGCCGATGTGATGTGTTGGCAAGCTGGTATATGTAACTGAGCGGGTATGTGGGAGTGCGGGGTAGACAGGCTTGTGGGATGTATCCCGTTACCCCATAAGTACAAAGGACCGGTTATGCACCCATGCCACGCACTCCCTAACTTGCTGTCCTCGGCGGACTATGTGAAGACAGTGCAGCGACTGAACCCTTGCTGACCGCTGCTGCAATACACCACACTCACGGCTATTCTCATGTTAACTGTCCTAAATTGGCAATATTGGCATAACACACATGTGTGGATTGACCACATTATTAAACTCCTAATCACTGTCCCTAAGGTCGAACTGCACTACTCCTCTATGAGGGCGGGACTGACTCTAGGATCTCGGTGTTGTGCTGTCTATCTAAAAGGGGTACCTATGCTCTTCTTCAAAAATGGGGTATAGAATGTCCCTCAGTTAAAAATGAACTCCTTCGTACAGAAGAAGTGCACCTCTACTCCAGTCGAGAAGCCGCGTTGGGTTGTAATAGACAGAGCGCTCAAGATATTTATAAAACCAAAAGGTGTAAAAAGCTAGATTCAAGTAGGGATTTTATATATTATTCAAACCTTCCATAAAAATAAAAAAAGTCTCTGGGGGTTGAATATATGACCGTTTTGGGAAGTTTTGTGCATTCCTATGATTCCATATAAGAAGATGCTTTTTGAAATTCCAATACTGAGAATTGCCAGAAAAGTATGGCCACAGATCAAAGGACTTATGGTGGAAAATGATGCTGGCAGGCGAAAAAATACGAATAACTTTGACCCTCCTCAAACTACTAATCATCACCAGGGGAAAACTAGTAGTTGTCAACGGAACTGCATCATGCTCTGCCATCGCATGATCCCTTCAGCTTGTTGTTTCTTTCGATGGCCCATATTTTAATTTTATATCCAAGGATGAATTTGTGATTAAAGGTTGTCAATTGTATAACCATGTAAATCACGTTAAATAAAAAAATAAAAATACTGAGAATCAAAGTACATCTAGCTATTTTGCGATTTTGGGAAACTATTAAACGGCATCTAATGTAGGGAAGGTGCTTGAAAGTGAATAGGCAATATGCAAGTATAACCACTCGAAAGAGGTGGACATGCTTTTGGAGGTCTGTGTCCGGTGTTGATTGAGTACTACACATTTTTAAGGATTTTTAGAATGGATTTTTAGAGTGGGTTTTACATAGAATTGTTTTAGAAATGTGTTTTTAAAACCGCTTTAGAATATTGGTAAAAGTCATTTTTAAGTTGCCTATGAAGAATCAAGACAGCGAGGCATTAAGAAGATGGTGACGATATTATGATGTTTTAACATGGCTATGTGTATATGTGTATATCATGCGCATTTTGGAAAGTTCTTATGGAACTAAACAAATAAAATAAATAAATAACACATTCATGACACTGGATCCTCCAGTTTCACATAACAGTGTTTCCTTTCATATTTTACTAAGTATCACAAAGAATAGTAAACAATATCCGTAGCCTATGAGGTCGACCAGTTTCAGCGACGTTTCTTTATTTTTGTCACATTTGTCAGGACCGCGTATTTCGCTACTCCATCATTGGATCTGACGAGTGAAAACTCACATGGTTTAACAACTGATAATTTGTTGAAACCTGCACCGCCGCAGGATTGACTGTCGGGTGTGTTGTGAACATCTTTAGTGTCCAACTGTCACATCCGGGGCACCTTAAGTGTTCCAACTTTGTACCCTCTCTGATGCTATTGTCGGAACGATCTTGCTAACGGATGTGTCTCAGCCTCCGATGCGCAGCGAGACGTGCGTGTTAGCAAGATCGTCACAACAATAGCATTAGAGAGGGTCATGCGATTTAGCGGTTGATGAAATAGAGGCTGATGGGCAGGTTAATAGGTGCAATGAAAACTATTGTTATCTGGTGGGTCAGCTGACCCCAGAAAAGAAGACGCAGTGGAAATGATTTATTCTAACGAGCCGTTCTAGCACTGCTATCATCAACCAGACGCAGGAGACCCATACTGTACTGTGGTAAGATGTGTGCTCCTCATGCTATGAATGTGACAGAGCTTAATGGTATGGTACAATGTCGCTATCCATGCAGTCATTACGGCAGCAAACTAGGCAGGTGGGGAGAGCGTGTTGGGGAGCCTGGACATATACCCCCTTGGTTTGTAGGTCTGTCAAGCTCTCCTACTCCTCCTGGCATTGCCACTGGAGTTCTGGTTGGTGTGCAGGTCGATGGGCTCCCTAGTTTGGGGCTTGGGGGCCAAGCTGATGGGCTGAGAGTGTGTGTGCTACTGCTGCTAATCTATGTGTCCTGCACAAGGACTATCTGTGGTTGCCTCTTCTTGAGTGACAACGTACACAGGTGCTGCTGCTCTTACCATGGTGGGGGGAAGTAAGACTGTTTAGATGTGTGGGGTTTCTGCTTTTCCCGACCCTTCTTCACTAGTATGTTCTCTTTATTGATTGTTCTTGCAGCTAGTATGGCTTGTTTAGCTGTTGTTCGGTCCTCCTGTGTTAAGCACGATTTTGACTCACATAAATTGCATTTTTTCTCTGATGGGTGCTAGGTTTATATGTAAAAATGGGTGCAAACAAGCGTAACGTCACGTATTATTTACATTATGCATATGAGTCAAAACATTGGCATGATATATGATATTTTACTTATAGTACACCCAAACACAAGTGTTTCAAGGCGCGATGAGGCAAGGGAGGCGTACAAGGGAGGACAAAAAGAACGATCTTACTAGGCCCAGTGACATTGAGAACACGCAGGTGCAGGTGAGAGGGAAAGGGGAAAGTGCTGAACACGTGATCAAAAACAACAACAGGTAGTGCAGCGGGCAGGTGGTAAGTGCAAGAATTAAGCACAGGCAATGGGTGTCTAATAAGCGCAGGTAAGGGGACTTACCCTGTAGGGTTGCAGATACAGACCTAAGTGCAAGGGTTGCCACAAGGCAGTGTGGGTATGCAGCTGGGTGGGCAAGGGATATGGTCCCGAATACAGAGGGTAGCAAGTTTCCCAGTGCAGAAACAGAGATCAGCCGGGGAGATGGAGAAAGAAGGCAGGAGCAACAAGGAATGTCTTAAGGTGCTTCCGGAACCGAAGATGGTTCTTGTAGGGATTTGGTATTATCCTGCATCCTAATGGAACCTTTGGTCAGTGTATTGATTGACAATGGAGTGTTAAGGGTTAGAATGTTTATGTGTGACTGGGGTTCTATGTGGTCAGTTGGGAGATGTAAGCCTACCTGGGAGGATGCAGGTGTATGTTGCCCTGAACCCAGATGTACCTGACATTATATGACCATCATAATGTACTGGAACTAAATAAAGAAGTTACTGGAACTTCACCTGAGGTCATGGTCATCTGTGGGGAACAAGGAGTTCTACAGTTCTCCTCAAGTTTCAGAGAGTCAGGGAGGCTGTTCCAGAGGGAGGCCCTAGCTGAAGAAAGAGATTTACCACCAACTCGTAGCTTGCAGGAGCGAGTGGCCATGAGGGAGTTGGAGGTGGAGGAGCCAAGAGCTCAAGTAGGAAGGTATTTCCGAAGGGAGAGTTGAAGGTATTGTGGACCCAGGTCCCAGAAGGCTGTGTGGACAATGCATAGGGTCTTGAACTTAATCCTATCCCTTCAGCCATTGGGAGCCAATGAAGAGATTTCATGGCTGGAGAGATATGATCCCTGGGCTTGAGGCCAAGGACAAGTCTTGCAGTCCTGTTATGGATGAGTTGCAGAGGACGGAGAGTATTAGCAGGCAGATTTAGAAAGAGGCTGTTGCAGTAGTCCAGCCTAAAGAGAACCAGAGATCTAGAGACAGTGAGCTTCTGGGGAAGGAGAGGAAAGGAAGACTATCTCTGAGGAGGTGCAGTTGGAGAAACGGAAAGAAAAGGAAAGCATGGAGTCAAAGATAACCCTGAGATTCTTAGCCTCAAAGGTAGGAGTAGGAAGAGGGCCAAGGGAGGCGGCCAGAGAGTGACAGGAAAGGAAGGGCAGGAGTACCGAAGAGGAGGATCTCTGTCTTGCTGGCATTAAAGCAGTGGTCGATGGTGGCACACCACTCCTGGATTGCAGACAGGCAGTCAGAGATGAGAGAGGGTGAAGAGGTGGCAGAGGGGAGCCTGAAGACGAGATGAGTGTCATCTGCATAGCACTGAAGATTGGAACAGAGAGTAGCAATGCCATGTGCGAGGGGTGCCATGTGTTGGTTGAAAAGCCACAGAGAGAGGTTAGACCCCTGTGGAACCCAACAAGTAGAGATTGAGATGAAGGACATGAAGGACCCAAGTTGTACCTGGGAGGGTCAGTCGGAGAGGAAAGATGTCAGCCAGGCCAGTGTCTGACCTGTGATACCCAGGTTATCACAGAGGCGATTGAGCAGGATGGCATGGTTGACCGTGTCAAAGACAGAGGAGAGATCGAGTAGGATGAGGACAGAGGGGAGATTAGAATCAAGGTTGGAGAGCAGGTCTTCACGGATGTTCAGGAGAACAGTTTCTCTGCTTCTGGATGCTCTGAAGCCAGACTGATGGTCATGGAAACAACCAACAGAATCAGTATGGAGGTTAAGCTGGGAGATGGCCAGCTTTTCCAGGAATGATAGAGATCGGGCAATAGTTAGTCGGGCGTGAGGGGTCAGCTGTGGGTTTCTTGTGTAAAGGGTGCACAAGAGAGTGCTGCAGGGGGTAGTGGAGGACTCCAATGGCAAAGGAGTGTTTGCAGAATTTGGCCAGGGCAGGAGCAAGGGTGTCAATATGGTCCTTAATGATTTTGGACGAACAGGGAAGAACCTGTTTTGATGAGACTTTTATAGATCGGACTTGTCTAGAGAACTCATCAGGGGAGAACAGAGGAAAGGAAGAGAAAGAGGGAAGAGAAGCTGCTGCAGGGGGGCCAGAGGTAGCAGAGAGAGAAGTGGGAAGAGGACGAGAGAACGAGCGGATGGACAGGATGTCCTGGGTTTAAGAGATGAAATGAGAAGCCAGAGCCATGAAGCCGGCCTGGGAGGGGACAGGAGAAGTAAAGACTGCAGCAGGATTGACCAGCTCCTTGCAGATTTTAATGAATTTGGCAGAGGTGTTTGATGATGTGGAGATACAAGCTTCATTGTGGGCTTTCTTCTTAGTGAACACAGAGTGCCAGTAATGCCTTTGCAGCAGGCGGCAGGCCAGTTTGTCAGAGGATGCACAAGTATCCAGTGAAGATCTTGTCAAGGAAAATGCTGCCAGAGTGCGACATTTCCCCAAATATGCATCCTTCAGTAAAATCAAACACTTTCCACAAATATTCTGGGATGGGGGTTATACTTGTAAATTACACCCCTCCTAGAATATTTGGGGGGTGTATTTTAGGGGCCAGGAAAATAAATTTGACTCCCTGACGACATTTTTCAGGTGACATATTCTCATGGAATCAACAAATGATGGTGATCAAATGAAACATAGGGGTCATTATGAGTGCAGCGGTAAGGGGTTAATGGCACCGGTAAGATGCCAGTGTCATTAACCCCTTACTGCCACATTCTGAGGTCCCTTAGCGGGTCCCACTAAGGCCGGCTGGTAAAACCAGCTGTCCTTAGCGGGAGCCGCGAAGGGACCAGGGAGCTAATAACGGGCACGTAATGTACGGACCCATTATTAGCTCCTTCCCCATTCCGATTGAGCCCTATGGGGGCTCAAATGGGAATGGGGAATGGTTTTCAGAATGGGGGCTTACCGGGTCCTCCAAGGTTGGAATGACCCGGTAAATCCCCATTCTGAAAACTCGGACACATGTTTGGAGGCAGCCATGGCGCTAACAGCGCCATGGCTGCCTCCAAACTGGTAATGGGGGTCACAGTCTCTGTGTGATTTTTCTAGCTTATGGAGACACGCTTTACACCTGTTTTCAAGTAACAGAGTCAGGGGTTGGGCAGGCAAATTCAGCATAGCATATAAACAAGGCACAAAGTGCTTAGACCCTGAATTTCTACCATTCTGCTATTGCTCTTTGTTTATGAGGCCAAAAATCTCTTTGGGCCTCATTACGACTGAGGCGGAACGGGTTAACGGGCTCCACTAAAGGAGGCGGACCCGTTAAACCCGTTCCACCTCATTACAAGCTCCCCTCGCGGGACCCGTTAAGTAACGCCTGGTCAAACCAGGCGTCTTTACCGGGTCCCGTGAGGGAAAGAGGGAGCAAACAACGGGCCGCTCGTAATCGGCCCATTGTTTGCTCCCTCTCACATTCCTATTGAGCCCTATGGGGGCTCAAATGGAAATGGGGAAGGTCCGGGCCCGGGTTCCTGAAGGGAGGAATTACCGGGCCCTCCGAACTCGGAATGGCCCGGTAATTCCCCATTCAGGGAACCCGAACCCGGACAGATTTTGGCGGCAGCCAATGCCGCCAATAGCGGCATGGCTACCTCCAAAGACGTAATGAGGCCCTTTGAGTTGGTTTGCATGTTTCAGCTTCTTCTATTCTGCCTTTTGTTTCTGGCTCTTTTTCTGGGGAAGTTTTGCATCAAGTCCCAAAATGGCAGTCTTTTCCTGTTAGGCACCTGTGACTCGTCATATAAAACAGCTTCTTTTAAGTGTCTCTGAGTCAGAATACAGGTCTGGTATCTTTTTCGACTCGCTGTCTTTCTCAGGGTGCTGATGTTAGCTTCAGGCACGTCATTGCTATATCATAGAATCCTGATGCATCATCCTTTTCATTGACTGCACTGTACAGATGTCAATCTGAGAGAGGAAAGGTCTGAACTGTTATCATTACAGATCTCCCTGCGCTACCTCTAAGCTTGCCTGAAGTCTTCAAGTACCTTTGCTTGAAGGGTTTTGTTGGTGCTTCAAATCCTCAGTGTCTTGAGGCATTCTTCCAATGTTCCTCAATAGGACTGCATGCCCACCTACTTGGCTCCTTATCTTAGGCATGGCACCTACATTTTCTCCTGATTTCTCCATAAAAAAGGTTTTTTGTGATAACTCAATGTTGGGTTTGGTGGTGACCCACAATTTCCGTCTGTGGATCATAGAACACCATGAAGTGGAGAAAGAGACAATCTCTGGGACCTGAGCTGTCACAAGTTAAAAACTAAAAGGACATTATCAAGGCTGCTACTTAGCACTCGCCCAGCACAAATTTCATCCTTGATATGCTTTGAATTCCTCACCACTTTTCTTGGCTGAAAGTCTTTCTATAAATGGTCACTCTTCGACCTAGTAATTCATACTCTATATTCTCCATCCACAAGATCTCAATATTGTTTTTTTCTTCTTTTTTATTGTATCCATTTGTTAGAGATAAATTGGCCATACCTATGTGAACATTGGTGACCCCCTGGAGAGGAGGAACTGGATCTATGTTATGATAATGCCATAAAGGCATCCAATAATGAATGATCTTAAATGTGAGTAAACAATGATATTGAAGGAGGAGTTGGGTAGGATATTTGAATGCCCGAGTGTTTCTTATTTTTCTTTTATTCTACCTAACATTGGATAGAGAAATCATAATTTATTGACTTGTGGTTATGCTTGCCCCAAAGGCTCTCCAAAGTGGCATGTGCTGTAGGACTGCTGAGACAGCGCATTCAGGAGCTGTCAGGGGGACTGTGTGAAGGCCATCTGGCCACCGTTTGTCAGGTTTAACCGTCTCATAGCAGTTCAGATAATGGAGCCCTATTCTTTACCGGAACTGCATCAGGAGGCAGTGTTCCAATTGCCCCTCACCTTAGAAGGTGGACACCGGACATTGGCAGACCAGAGTGACCAACCCAGAACTAGAGGATCACGCGATGATGAGAGATGGGATGGAAACAGAAGATGGACTATGGAAATATACAATGAGTACTATTGTTATGTTTTAATGGCGAGAAGGGTCAAATGGAAGTGACCTGTATTGTAAGGCGACAGTCCATGCAGAAACATAAAAACATAAGCGGAAGGTGAATTGGAGGCAGGTTAGATTATCTTGGGTGGTGGGTTAGTGATGTGCTGTCCGTTTATCGGTTTGCAAACCAGCAATAAATGGTGTCTTGCCTTGCCCATTCCCAACAGCAATCCTCAGTCTTTTGTTTTGTTTTGTATTTCTAGATTGTGAGAGTCCTTAGGCCTATTAGGACCACTCTGCAGTGTCTCTGGTTGTTAAATCTGAGCCCCTTCCCCTCTCAGGACCAGGAAGGAGTGGAGTCAAAGAACACATGGAGCAGGGGCACTTGAGATATGGGCAAGTTAAATAAGGAAAGGAAAATGCTCAAATGGCAATCGAAACAGGTGGAGGAATCCCCAAAGCAGTCTCCCCTGTCAAACGGGAAATTATATCGTACCTCCTATTGCAACGAATATATGTATATTGGCCAACGCCAAGCTGCTTATAAGCCACTTGAGAAGGAATCCGTGTTGCAAGGTCCTGACCTTAGAATCAATGCAAGCCGCCATTTTAGGTCATTCCGCCATTTTAGGTTCTCTCTGTAAAGTCACCCTGTGAGTTAAAATGGTTGATGATGTCATTCCGAAATACAACATGGCCGTCTTGACCTCTGTGTGTAATTAATATGTAACTTGCCTGCAGGCCACTTGTTGGGGTCGTGAACTGAGACCTTGTCCTTCACTGACCTGTGTGTAAAGGATTACTCATGCAATGAAATTAATCCACGAGCATATGTTAAGAACAATGTATCCAAATACTGAACTAAGAACACTTGTTTAACTACATTGTATTAATGTTTGAGAAGACCTTTATGAGAAATCCTAAAATACACTGTTACCATGTAGGCTTGTTGGCGAATGTATTAAAGGCAATCCCTATGCATATAGTGGTATGAACTCGGCATGAACCCTAGATCAGTTATGTATTAGAGGAATATTAACCCGAAGTACGGTTGGACATCATGTTCGCAGATGGTATAAAAGAGCAACAAATTCTAATGTACAGCGTCTCTCACTAAGCACACTGAACCACGCTGGAGTTCGTTGTGTTGTACTGTTGGCCGATAGCTATCTGTTACTTTTCTTGGAAAACTGTTCAGTATAAAATAAAAAGATCTTTGTATGTTCCTTTGTAACCCGTGCTCAGTGTATTTCCTTTTGGGGTACTCAGCCTCGATATTTTGATTTTGTTTTCACAGTTGGCGCCAGAATAGGTACCCTCAAGATTGATGCCGGATTGTCGAAGGTTGACACACGCTATCGGACCGGGATCGGACGGTGTGACAAAATAAGGGGCCCCTTCTGAACGAGAGGCAACACCTCAGCAGCGCTGCATGACCCGATCCCTGGACGATTAGCTTGTGGTCCGAGACGGCATCTTGACGAGGGTCCACTTATCGAGGCGGCAGATTTGCCGAAATCACCAAACACGAGGTAAGATTAGTTAGGTAAGATTCTTTGTAATCCGATCGGACCTCCTTAGGATTGATCAGGTGAGTCGTGACCCGATTCTTAAATATCTTGATAATTTTATTTTGGCGTATTGTATCTGCAGACACAATTATTGACGAGGTAACACCAATAATTTGATATGCCTGGGAAATTGTCTACCTGCTTCAGGGCGTTGTTCCGCAGTTATAGATAATCTTTGGAATTTAGCCATCCAGCACCACAGGAGGGGTCGCCGGCGTGTACTATGTACTGTAAGCATGGCATTGGATGTATAGTGTTTAATATTTGGCACAGACAAACCAGACATGCCTCCGAACTTCAGTGGCCAACCAATGGTAGTTTTGAAATCCCTCATATTGAGTATTTAGAGTCAATTCTATTAAATAAAAAGGCTAGACCTGCAGCATTTGATGTTTTGCAGAATTGGAAAAAAGAAGCGTTGCAGCAACTTAAGAGTAGAAAAAACCATGTGCGCCGTCATAAGACGAATGCCGAAAAAGCATTATTATATGACCAAGATAAACATTCTGAGTCGACTAAGAATATGGATAGGGCTTTCTCACTTGGAATTCAGAAAATGTATCCTTCTAAAGACCTTTATGTTTCCGACAAATTCATCGACAAATTGTTAAATGAACGACGGCCTGGTGCCTCTGCGGCACCTCTGTATATTCCTCTGCTGCTTTGCCTCTTCCTGTTGTTCCTGCTCCTCCTAATGTTCCTCTTCCTCCACTTCCTCCACCTATTCCTCCACCCCTTCCTATTGCACCAGTAACAGTACCTCCATTGAATTTGTCTGCTCCCCCTCTTCCAAGTGGTCTTGTGATCAGGGTGCGGGGTCAAGGGTTGTCACCCGCAATAATGTACCGCCAGAGAAGAAACGGGATTTGATTGCATGGGCTAAGCATTGTATGGAGAGAGATGATCAAGCTAATGTTTTTGCCACACTTTTTAATATGGATAACTTTCCTGAGAAAAATGTTTTTATTGAAGGTTTAGGGATTCATTTATGTGTATTGTGGGGCAAATTAAATATTATAGATCTCCCACAAGGGTTAAGGGATCTAAACACTTTAGCGTTTTCAAGAGACACTGTGGAGAAAGTTAATGAGCATGTCGAGAAGTTATTTGAGTATAGAAAGGAGTTGGAAAGGTTACAGAATGAGGATGACGAGGGGGAAAGTATGTATGTACAGAAACGGTTCCTTCTTTGTCGAAAATCGATATCTAAGGAAGCACGAATTTGTACGAAAGACACGCTTAGATGGATTTCAGATATGTCGATAACTCCAGTTGAGGTATATGACACATACAGTCAGTATACGCCAGAAATGCAGAGGAAAGTGATACAGGTAATGATAGAGTACCTACAGGATGATTGTGTAAAGAGAAAAATGAGTTGCCCCACAGAGTTATTGAGTATTTATAAAAGAGCTTTTATCACTTGACACTTCTTCGACTGCTTTAGCGCTCGACTTAGCTCTGTTGCTTAGTAAGCATTCGGAGTTGCCTACTTCTCAGTTGCCTATGAGAGAGGTTCCTCCGACATTTGTCCCGAAGGTTGAGATTGCGGCCGATGCTGCAGCGGGTATAGTCGCTGTGGACATTCCTGCACATTATGTATCGCAGTTTGTTCATGTCCCGTTCTCAAGACAGGAAGTGAATACTATTAGACAATCTATTCCTGATATTAGGAAATATCCGACATGATTCTATAAAGAAATAGAGTTCGTCTTGCAGTCCTCGATATTCACCCTAGGTGATATTGATTTGTTATTTCCTGTACTCCTGCCCGTAGATTTATGGAAACAAGTTAGGACTATAGACGACGTACCAGGGTTGGGAGATACATGGGCAACAAAACTAGATTTGATGGAGAAAGCCCAGCTAGTGAAAGACCGCCCCAGGTGATACTAACTTTGCCTGATAGAATTATTGCAAAATTGAAAACCATAACTCCTGAGAAAATAATTATTTGGGACAAACTTACGGCCTGTGTCCAAGGGAAGTCTGACGGTACTACCGAGTTCTTTAATCGGTTTGAACAGGTATTCTCGGATTTCAGCGGACAAGACTTAGGCACAGAACCTGGGAAAACATTATTTTTGGACAAATTTGTGCGTGGAGTGCTGCCCGACATCCAATCACAAATTACGTCTTCTGAGAGAGCGCTTGGCAGGCGATGTCCCAATCAGAAGTACTGCACATGGCTCAGTACTACGAGAATCGTGTCAACAATGAAAAAGATAGAGTTGAAAAATGAAGAGGTGATTTAAAGACTAAAGTATTATTACAGCAAATTGTTAGAGGCGCCAGAGGGGGTAGTTCGCAGATTAGTGGTCAGTATGTTCCGCAAGGGAATGTGCCCTTTGGTCCTGTGTGCATTAACCAGTGTGCCTATTGTCGACAAGAGGGTCATTGGCGTGCACAATGCCCCGTCCTTCGACAGAGGTCAAATAACACATTTGGGAATATGGGTAGACGATCCAGAGATCGCCCGGGTGTAGGGGGCCCTGGTAGAGGTCAGTTTGCACAGGATCCTCAGCAACCTTTTTCACAGGATAATCAGACTCCGAGTATGGATACTAGGAACATATTTGATCATCCTTCTGCTGCATATCTATCTGAAGAGCTTCCTTTTGATGATATTCTGTTTTGTTAGGATTGCCCGAAGCAGGGTTTGGAACCTGCACCTATTCCCGTCAATCAGAAAGGTCCCTACATTGAAATGGTAGTAGGAAATAGGAAACATCAGTTTTTGATAGATACTGGAGCACAGAAGTGTTCCATTCATCATTCACGGGTTCCAAACATTCCACTGGCAGGGCAAACTGATGTTTCTGTAGGGATTTCTGGCACACCAGTTGTTTGTCCAGTTTCTTCTCCGGTACCTATTTCTTTGGGTCCCTTTACGGACCACTGTCCATTCCTTTTGACTTCAAATTGTGGAGAGAATTTGCTGAGTTTAAATCTATTGAAAGAATTAAATGAAATAATGTATTGTTCTTCCGATGGAGTGCGCATGACGATTTCACCACAGCAACTTTCTGTCTCTCAATTCTTAACTAGACCTTTGCCGCCAGAATTCAGTGATTTACCAGAGTGCTTATGGGCTGTTGACGACAATGATGTCGGTGTTTTGCAGATTGAGCTAGTTAAGATAGTCTTGAAACATGGAATTGAGCTCCCACGCATTCCCCAGTATAAGATTTCAATTGAGGGCAAGCGAGCTTTGAAATGCATTGCTTCCGATTTTGTGTATCGCGGGGTGATTGAAGAAATTTCAGGAAGTTTGTGCAATAGTCCGATTTTACCCGTGTACAAGTAAGGCGATAATGCAATTCCATTCCGTTTCATAATTGATTTACGTGCCATTAATAAAGTCGTTGCTCCGCAATTTCCAATTGTGCCTGATGTGAAGACAATATTGACAATGATTCCAGCTACAGCTACTTACTTTAGTGTTGTGGACCTGAAGAATGCTTTCTTTAGTATTCCTATATACAAGGATAGTAGATACTTGTTCGCGTTCACCTTAGGGGGACACTCCTTTACATTTACTCGTGCACCTCAAGGTTACACAGAGAGTCCTAGCATCTACAGTAGGGCTTTGAAAGAACAGCTTGATACTCTTGAATTGCCCTCTACTTGTACATTGCATCAGTATGTTGATGACTTGCTTTTAGCTGCAGACTCTGAGAGCGCCTGTAAGGAGGGCACTATGTTGTTGCTTATTCATCTAGCTAAACATGGTCACAAAGCTTTGCTTAAAAAGTTTCAATATTGTTGCCAGGAGGTCGCCTATTTAGGCTATCTCCTGTCAAAGGAGGGAAGAAGATTGACACCTGAAAGAATAAAACACATTTCTGGCATGTCTGTCCCAAATACACAGAAGGAAGTTAGAGCCTTGATAGGTGTGGCTTCTTACTGTAGGTTGTGGATCCCGAATTTCTCACCAGTGATCAAACTGATTATAGCATTGACCCGAGCTTGTGAACTTTCCGAAGGGCTTACAGTAAACATATATACTGATAGTCAGTATGCCTTTGCGGTGGTTCACAACTTTGGGAGAGTTTGGTCAGAGAGAGGGTTCTTAACTTCACATGGCACCAAAATCCAACATGGCTCCCTAATAGTACAACTGCTCTCAGCGCTTGCGCTCCCTACTCAGTTAGCCGTCATAAAATGTGCAGCACATCGAAAGATTACAGATGACATAGGAAAAGGGAATGCTTTCGCTGATCAGATAGCTAGAGAAACTGCTACCGATCTCTTTACGGAGATGTATGTTTCAAGGGAGACTGTAAATGCTGATGCAATGGACAAGGGTGTTGGGTCTGTACGGGATATCCAAGCCAATGCCACATTAGAAGAATCCAAGAGGTGGGCTGAAGGCTTGGGGAAACTCGATGATGACGGGTGTTGGGTGGACATAGTTGAAGGGAAATGGCTACTCCCTGACGCTTATGTAATGATGATGGACCCCATGGTCCTACGTATATATGTGCCCAGAAAGTCACGAAAATGTTAGAGAAAGTTTGGGCAAATGAAAAAATTTCAAAAATTGCCCAGCGCTATGTTCAGGACTGCATGATTTGCCTACAACATAATGTGGGAAAGGGGACAGCAACTCCAAGGGGAGGTTTTGGGCCACCCTCTGTCCCCTTCGAAGTCTTCCATTTCGACTTTATTGAAATGGAACGGTGCAATCATATGAAGTACGTATTAGTGGTCATCTGTGCTTTTAGTAAATGGGTTGAGGCTTTCCCTGTCAAAGATGCTACAGCCATGACTACTGCAAAAACCATGTTAAAAGAATACTTCCCGCAGTTCGGGCTACCAAGAGTCATCTGGTCGGACAATGGTCCACATTTTGTCGCTGCTGTAATTCTGCAGATATGTGTGGCATTACAGATCGACAAACGGTTCCACTCGGCCAGACACGCTCAGAGCGCCAGACTAGTAAAAAGACACAATGGTATCATCAAGAATAAGCTCGCTAAGACGTGTGCCGGCACTAAATTAAAATGGCCGGACGCCTTACCGATCGTGTTATTAGCCATGCGTACAACCCCTCAAACTAAGACTGGGCTCTTTCCATTTGAGGTGGTAATGGGGAGACCGGCCGATATATGGAACTTTCCTAAATGTAGATCTTTGAGAAATGTTGAAAATGTATTACTTTCAGATTATTGCAGCCAGTTGACTAAAAACCTGTATTTGATTTATCACCAGGTGCGAGAGGCTTTACCTGCGTGATACGAGGGCCCGGGCCACAGCATACGGCCTGGGAGCTGGGTGCTCATCAAGGCATTTGAGCACTCTTCCTGCCTTGCCCCTCTCTGGCGGGGCCCATTCTAGGTCCTGTTGGTCACACAGACGGCGGTGCAGGAGTGCCACACGATACAGAAGAAACAAAACCCTTCGCTAACGCTGCAACCAATGATCCCAAAGCAGTAGATAGTGTTGAGAGTGTATCAGAGAATCTTTCTGAGCCTGCGAGGCTTGGGAAACCTGCCATTTTGTCTCTGCACTCTCCAAAAGTTTTGCTTCCGGAAACTGCTGTTTCAAATTCAGGATCTTCACTTGTTTCTGATATGTTGCTTCCAACGGGAAGTGACGACACGTTGTTTCCGGATCAATCAGTACCGGGAAAAGCATGGTACAATCTGCGTCCAAGAAAATAGACTTACGGCACGGTTCGGCTGTGCATTCAGAGAAGGAAAGGATCATTGAGGGCTTGTTTTTGCCCAACTTTGAGAAAAGGGGATTCTGTCGGCTAGGGTTGTGGAAGACTAAGAAGTTGCGCGGCCGGGAGGTCACCAGCAACGAACATTGGGGGTTTCCATTTGAAGACTACAATACCTGCCACCGCTACTGCCCGTATGGGACTTGTAAATGATTGTGTAAATGATTGTGTGACCAACCAGGGTAATGGACAAAGTACTTGGGCCCCAAAAACGTATTGCTGTGTTTTTATAATAATATTTGGTTTTATAATAGTCACTGTCTTAGGCTTATGGTACCTCGAGGAAACTCATCCTTTAGAGTCCTTGTTACTGACTGAAAATGTACCTACTGTTCCTACTCCCTTTGTACATTTGCATACTCTGTCCCCTAGGGACTTCCAGCATAGACAAAGGTGTCACAATAATACTCTGCTACTTATCATGAATGCCACGCATGCCATTTTTAATAAGTCCAACTGTTGGGTCTGCTCACATTTACCGCAACACGGGGATAAGGGGCTAGGTTGGTATATTCACCTGTTACCTTTGAGAACTGCTTATTATGTTTCCCTTAGAGCACTGTTCTTTGTCCGTTGTAACGATAGCATCTCGGGGAAATTTGAAGGCACTAATTTGAATAGCTTTGAGAAACGTGTTCTGACTCCCCTGGGATGCTTGCTTTTCGCAAATAGAAGTAAGCTTAACGTTGCTTCTATTAGGTCTTCTGATAGACTGTCTCGTCCTTTCCAATCTTTGATTTCCTTCAAGATGGCTCCGATAGGCAATAAGGATGCCATGCCTCCTTCTTACACTGTTAACCATAGCCCCGATTCAGTTCCTTTTTGCATACAGAGGAATGGTACTCAGTCAATGGGAGATTTTAGAGGTTGTGCCAACGTTGCAAATTTGACTGGGGAAGACAGACCTTTGTATGTCGGCGAGCCTGTCTACTTTATTTGCGGTAATGTAGCATTTCCATGGTTGCCCAGGGATTGGCAGGGAACCTGTTATTTAGGGATCCTGTTACCTGTGGTATTTATAGATAGTACAGTAGAGGTTTCAAAGGCTCGTCCATGGCGGGACGAGAATGGTGACACTACAGCACAGGTCTTGGGAGATGTAGCAAAATCATTTGTGCCATTTTGGGGACAGATATCGAATTCCGAAGATATCAGAAGACTAGGGAGAGTACTGGAGAGAACCATCAACTGGACCACGGACATACTCTATAATATGACATTAGAACAGAAAGCGATAAGACTAGTAGCGCTTCAGAACCGGATGGCATTAGATGTCATTCTGGCTGAACTTGGTGGAGTGTGTAAATTAGTGGGATCCGCTTGCTGTGTTTTCGTACCAGATTCCTCCCCAACTATCTTCAAGGCAATACAGAATCTGCACGTCCTTAGTTCAGAAGTGCATGTTCCCGAGGGAAACTGGGATCTTAGCGCTTGGATCTGGGACTTCTTGCGATCTTGGGGTTGGAAGGTACTTTCGGTCTTACTGATCATTTTGGGACTTCTGTTGTTCCTTTGTTGTTGTATCCAGTGTCTACCTAGTATATGTTCGATGCTAGGGAAATGTTGCACACAAGCGATAGGTGCGATAGGACATAAAGTGTATGCCCTGGATAAAACCTCCAAGGAATAAGTGTTAAAGGAAATTTTAGCGAATGATCTGATGGCAATAGATATTTCTGACAGCGATTCAGGGTGCATGGACGATGATGCATGGACTTATTTGCAAGGAGATCCGAAGTAGTTTAGCACTTGGCATAGGCCAAAATGAGGGTTTGTCAAACGGGAAATTATATTGTACCTTCTATTGCAACACATATATGTATATTGGCCAAAGTCAAGCTGCTTATAAGACACTTGAAATGGAATCCGTGTTGCAAGGTCCTGACCTTAGAATCAATGTAAGCCGCCATTTTAGGTCAATCCGCCATTTTAGGTTCTCTCTGTAAAGTCACCCTGTAAGTTAAAATGGTGGACGATGTCATTCCTAAATACAACATGGCTGTCTTGACCTCTGTGTGTAATTAATATGTAACTTGCCTGCAGGCCACTTGTTGGGGTCGTGAACTGAGACCTTGTCCTTCACTGACCTGTGTGTAAAGGATTACTCATGCAATGAAACTAATCCACGTGCATATGTTAAGAACAATGTATCCAAATACTGAACTAAGAACACTTGTTTAACTACATTGTATTAATGTTTGAGAAGACCTTTATGAGAAATCCTAAAATACACTGTTACCATGTAGGTTTGTTGGCGAATGTATTAAAGGCAATCCCTATGCATATAGTGGTATGAACTCGGCATGAACCCTAGATCAGTTATGTATTAGAGGAATATTAACCCGAAGTAGGGTTGGACATCATGTTCGCAGATTGTACAAAAGAGCAACAAATTCTAATGCACAGCGTCTCTCACTAAGCACACAGAAGCACGCTGGAGTTTGCTGTGTTGTACTGAGGGCCGATAGCTATCTGCTAATTTTCTTGGAAAACTGTTCAGTATAAAATAAAAAGATCTTTGTATGTTCCTTTGTAACCTGTGTTCGGTGTATTTCCTTTTGGGGTATTGAGCCTCGATATTTTGATTTTGTTTTCACACCCTCACCCATTATATGTTTAGGCAGTGTTGCAGTTTGGTTCGTGATTATTTGGACTCATGGCACTCATTGGCTCGACGTAAGAGATGGACTCAATTTACGATTGTCGGGACATTTAACTTGAATGAATTGGGAGCCCTTAGAATGGCTTTGAATGTGGAAGGGACTAATATACTAGATGTACAATGGGGAGCATTTGCAACATGGTTGGAAGAGGCAATAGCCAGGAGGGTTGACGGGAAAATTAGAGAGCTGATGGAGATTAATGATCGACCGAGAGGACAAATAACGTTTCTGAGAGGCAGAAGAGGAAGAAAGGGTCTCAGATGTGCCCCCAAAAAATTCAGGAGGAGGCGATGGATAAAGACAAGGGAGAGGAGGATCAAGAAGTTCAGGATAGTGAGACACCAGAAGATATACTTTCCTTTTTCACTAGTATGAGACCATTTACAAGACCAAGACCAGAGGAGGCAAAGCAGTAGGCACCCTTGGTGGAGATTTATTCTTTGGTGCCCTCTGCCCACAGAACGCCAGAGCAGGCTGGGGTCCACTGGGGAACAGACATCGACGGGGTTACCTCCCTCATATGCCCCCGCCATATGATGTGGGGAGGTCTGATATATGGAAGAGATTCACACCCTTTGCAATTTGCCCTTAGGCAAGTGCCATCTAGTCACGAGGACGGAGAACAACATCAGGGTTTAGTTACTGTCCATGTACCCTGGACACTGGGGGATCTTAGGACATTGGCAAAGGAATTCCCCAATATAAGGGAAGTGCCCCAATGATTTGTGGAGGAACTGCAGACAGAAATGCAATGTTACAACCCGTCATGTCCTGATATGAATCAACTCATGAGGCTAGTGATGCCACCTGAGACAAGACATCAATTAGTGGAGCAGGCGACTTGGTCATCCACAGATTCAGGCATAGGGGATGCCCTGGTGCAGGCAAGGGAAAGGACAGTGACAGCGGTTACAAAGTTGCACCCAAGAAAGACTGATTGGTCAAAAATATTGAGTTGTAAAACAGAATAAGGGCACATTTTGTAATTATTATAATATTGAATTGTAAAACAGAATAAGGGCAAATCTCCCACCGATTGCTTGGATAGATAGAAGGTGATGTTCAAAAAGCACTTTGGTAATATACATCTGGAGGAGATAGGCCAGGAGGCCATAGCAGAAAGGTTTGCTTCTGTCCTCCTTCAGAATGTACAGGTCCATTTTAAGGATGTGTGTATAAGCTGGCAGACCAAGCAATTACCAGAGCTGGTGGCAGTGGCAAATCATTGTGTCACTTTCCAGTAGCAGAATAAGGTATCATTTGAACACAAACTCATGACATTGCAGATGCAGAGTCTTCAGGGACTGGTGCAGGGACAACTGCATGGAACGGCACAATATCCATGAAATCATTTCCAAAGGATGGGTTGACAAAGTGGTAGAGGCAGGGGCAGAGGTCTGGTGTGTCCTCAGGTATACAAACCCCAGCAGCGGGGATGCATGGGACAGGCACAGGAACCACGGCAACGGGACAGTTTGATCCACAGCAAGTGTGGGGATCACAGGGTCAGCAAGTGCAGGGAAATTGGAATTAAACAGCAGGCTCTTAGAGCCATGGCAGATAACTCTTTGATTTGCAATTATTGTAAGCCGGAGGGCCATTGGAGAAAGGTGTGTCCATTTAGACTACAAAGGCAGCACTGTCCCTAATAATGCCTAGATGCCACAGCAAGGAGGGCAGGTCCAAATGCAGACAGTTCCAATTGGAGCTATTCCTGATTTTCTAAATACAAACACTAAAACTTTCATCCCTGGGCACACATTAGGGGCGGCAGGGGATTTGAATGGTTTTGGCAACCAGGAGGGGAAGGCCCTAATGATCTCAGTCAACTCGGAAGGTCCTTATGTACTATCCCTGGTGCAAGGGACACTGGTGCAGTTTTTGGTGGACACAGGGGCAAATAGAACCTCTTTGTGAATCAATATCTTTCTGCATTTGCCTATATTAGGAAAGACAGTTAGAGCAGTAGGCATATCAAATAATATTGTAGTGCACCAGGTGTTGAATCTCCTTACTGTCAATTTAGGGCCCATTACAGATAAGCGTGCCTTTCTTTAAAGTCCCACAACACCTGTACATTTTTTGAGAAGAGATTTGTTGTGCAAAATGAGGTGCACTATCTATTGCACCGGGGGGGCGGGAGTGTTTTTGAGTGTGTGCTCAAATAATGTTGTAGCAGTGTCGGCTACATTAAGAGAAGGAACCAGAGGAATAGCAGTTAAGAAAGATGAGCAATGGTCGGAAGCCATACGTGAGTTGATTAATTCTATACTAGAATGTTGTGAGCCACCCATGATAATGAGGTGGGATATATGCACACTGCTGAACCAGTGAAGATAAAGGTAGATCTGTTTAAGAGGTTGTCCTGCACACCCCAATACCCCTTTACGCCTGAAGCAGAGGCAGATATCACCCGAGTCATTGAATCATTGCTGAGTCAGGGAATTATTGTCTCGACCAGTGGTCCATGAAATACTCCTATTTTTCCTGTCAAGAAGCCAGGGAAGGAGGTTTATCATTTTGTCCAAGACTTACAAGCTATCAATGCCATGGTGATACCGCACATTCCCGCAGTGCCAAACCTGGCTATCATTTTGTCTTTTAACTGACCAGTGGTCACGCATTTTACACTGGATGATTCCTATACATAAGGATAGTCAATATCTGTTTAGCATTTTCACACAGGGGGTCCAATACACGTGGAGCCCTTTGCCCCAGTGGTATACAGAGTCCCAAACCCTCTTTTCATAACACCTAAAGAAAGATTTGGATGACCTAACATTGCCAGTGGAATCTTGATACAATACTTTGATGACTTGCTAATTGACTTGCTATATGAGGCCTGTAAAGAAGGCACAAAGGTATTGTTCACAGCATTAGCAGAGAAAGGGCAGACGGCAGGAAAGAAGAAGCTACAG
This sequence comes from Ambystoma mexicanum, assembly GCF_040938575.1. Classification (NCBI taxonomy): domain Eukaryota; kingdom Metazoa; phylum Chordata; class Amphibia; order Caudata; family Ambystomatidae; genus Ambystoma; species Ambystoma mexicanum. The sequence goes on along the minus strand of NC_090933.1, from coordinate 226,195,258 downwards.
TTATGTGCTCTCAGGGTACACCACCTGGGATATGACCTTATGAAGGGATGGTGGCTGATATCTGCTTCTGGGTAAAAGACTGTTTATCACATACTAAAGCCCCAGACTATAACTCAAATGTGAGCTTTCTTAGGGGCAATCAGTTACTGCTGGCAATGGATCACAGGATTTGCAGAAATAGTTAAACCACTCCAGTTGTATATCCAATTGAACACTGTAGCTGTAGATCCATTACAGTGGTTGCCAGAAGCAGAGGGGGCCTTTTCTAAAGTTAAACAACTATTTGCTGAAGCCCCTGCTACCATATTATAAGAAAGGATTTACCTTGTACTGTCACGAGAGGAATGGATTTGCTCTGGCTGTCCTTACTCAGAAGCATGGGATCCATCATAGACCCATAGCCTATTACAGTAAAGAGTTAGACCGAGTTGCAGTGAGGATGCTGCCATGTCTACGATCTTTGACTGCTGCTGCTCTGGTGGTGGTACAAAGTGAGAATATCATATTGGGTTCACCTTTAGAGATGGCAGTTCAACACGCTGTGGTGTCATTATTATTAAAGAAAAGGACTCATCACATGTCTGTTATCGAGAGCTAATAAATGTGAGATGCTTTTAATGAATTCTTCCAACATTACTTTGACTAGATGCTCAGTTCTGAATCCAGCATCCTTGTTGCACACCCCACAGGAGAGAGAGCCACAAGACTCTACCCCACATGACTGTGTGTCAGCAACCGACTGTTTGGTGATTCCCTGTACAAACCTCTCTGATGTACCAATGCATGACCCAGATTTTGAGTATTTCATGAACGGCTCGTGTTTCAGATGTCTGAGTGAGCAGGTGGTGCAGGGTACGCAGGATGAGTGTTCAACCGGGGAGGTGATGGATTGTGGCAAACGGCCCCAGGTGATATCAGCTCAGCTGGCAGAATTATTGGCCCTCACATGGGCCTGCCGATTGGCAGCTCAGAATTCCGTTAATGTCTACACCAATTTATGATATGTAATTGGCATATCCCACAACTTTGGTCAACTCTAGAAGGAGAGAGGCTTCATGACTTCAACCGGTACACACATAAAAGCAGTCAGTATTTACTGTCCCTTTTGGATGCCATAATGTTGCCTGAGCAGATTACTATTGCTAAGCGTGCCTCCTAACTCGTGCTGGATGATCCTATTAGCTGTGGGAATGATTTTGCTGATCAAACTGTGAAATTGGATGCCACATTAGAGTACAGTGATTTGTATATTTTACCAGTCCAAACAGTGCGGGAGGTACACAACATGAGAAGACTTTGCGCTTATGCAAGAGAATGTGCCATCTAACAGGAAAGATAATTGGATAGGAAAGGGTTGCGGGTTGCATGAAGACTCTTGGTGGTGAGATGAGCAGGGTTGACTAGTGGCTCCAATAATACTAGTGTCACACCTCATCAGAATGTACCATGAGTAGGCACATGCTGGTACGGATGGATTGACAATGCTAGTGGGACATTCACGGTTTGCAACAGAATATACCACTACGGCCCAAGAATACTGCCAAAGATGTGTAATGTGTCTGCAGAATAATGTGCCCAGGTTCAGAGTACCTGTATGTATTTGCAGTGATCAGGGAGCTCATTTTGCCGATTACATCATTAAGAAACTGCTATACACAATGACGTTTCAACATAATTTGCACTGCCACTCATCACCCCCAGTCAGCAGGGGCAGTATAGAGACAAAATGTAGTTTTGAAGAATAAATTGGTCAAACTGAGTCAGGAAACAGCGATGAAGTGACCAGAAGCAATCCCACTGGTTTCACTTAGTATGAGAAATACCCCATATAAGAAAAACTGGATTGAGTTCTTATGAAATTATTTATGGAAGACCAATGAGTTTGCCTGTATCACCACCAGTGAAAACTGTACCAGATCATTTCCAATTGTCGGATGATTGATTGTTGGGAAATGTCAAGATATTAATGTCAGTCTCGTTCCCAATTAGGTTCAAGCTGCACTGCCCTGAGAACCAGACTTTCGAGGTCATCCCTTAAAGCCTGGTGACAGTGTCTTGATAAAGGTTCACCAAAGAAAGGCAGGTTTAGCCTCCAGATGGAAGGGGCCGTACCTCTTACTGCTCATCTCTACTGGCTGTAAAGGTTCAGGGGCACCCAATCTGGATGCATGTGAGTCACTGAAAATGGGTGATAGCCCCCACAGTGTATGTAGTGTGAAGGCATCATGCAGCAAATAACAGACAACAGATGTGATGTTCTGAATAAAATTATTATTTTCTTATTTGTCAGGATAGAGTAAGGCCTAACTTGCTCTATGCTAAGGACGGATTTCCCTATGTACAGAAGCAAAGTAAATTCATCTTAAAAGTCTGTATGTGTCCAAAACCTATACTTGCTCTCACAACTAAAGTTAAACAATGTGTAGGGATGTCAGCAACAAAAGAAATAGTGTTCAAAATAAAGTTCAGAGCTTCTTCCAGTTCCTGGCTTACTTTCCAGCTTCTACTTCCCCAGGCTCAAAATAGCTCCAAAAGGTTTTAGGTTCTCCTTCTCCAAAAAGATCAACACAGTTCACAAATCTCAGGGTTCCCTTCCCAAAAAAGTCAGCTTTTCCAGCTTCAACCAGCTTCTAAACATACAATCAGTTCAAATCTCTTAGCTTTCAAAAACAGTTCCAGTTCAACTTTATAATCCTTCAGGCTTTTCAATAGTTCATATTGATTGGTCGCTTTAACATTACTTTCAACCACTCTGTTATAAGAGACAATTTCTTTATCTGTACTTTCCTTGGCTCTTTCGAAGTAGGGTTCACTCGGTCTAGGTGCAGTTGCCGGACCACACAGTCCACCCATTGCAGGTCACGCAACCGATAACCTTTTGCACTCTGTTATCCTTCTGTATTCTTTGGGTTTGTTACTAACCCAGGTTTCGGCTCCATGCATCTGTGTCATGGGTTTACAATCACTTCTTATTCTCCTTGGCAGTTTTCTTGGCTTTGCCACAATGTGTTTTCCACACAACTCACTCTGTGGTGTTCACTCTTTTCACCACCTTGCTTTCACAGTATTCATAAGTGCTCCTCACTTGCTTTTTACTTTGTTCATAAATATTAATCATTTGCTTTTTAGTGCTCATCACTTGCATTTTCATGTAGTTCAAAAATGCTCCTCTTCGCATCCTCTCTCTTTTTTCTGGCTTCCCTTTCGTTCCGCGTACACTTTTCGGGAGCATGGCGAGCAGTGCTCACCTTCTTTGAACCTTGTTGCTTTCTGTAGGTAGCTCCGTTCTTCCCTCTCGGATACTACCTGCGGCCTGGAATGCTTGGGAGCCTTCAGTGCCCCACAGCTCCAGCTGTGGGCACAAGTCAAAGGAGGCTAAAGGTGTCTCAAACTCTCATGGCTCACCTGGTCCCTGGCATCACTTTTTCCCTTTTGCAGCACCCAGCGTCCTTCCCGCCGGCCCCTCTCCAGCCTGCTCCAGCGTCAACTGCTTTTCTCCCAGGCAGGTTACTGCAGGCAGGTTTCTCTCTCTCTCTGCTAGCGGTCTCACCTTGTATGCACCTGTAGCCAGTTAACTGGTTGCAGGCGCAAGTCCTTAGTTTCAATTATCCTGACCATAATTAATCCTATTCACTGGACATGCCTGACTCTTGCAATGGTTTTCATCTGCAGTTCTCTTCCTCGTCTCAATACCAAAGTGGTGCGAATGAATGAGACTGTACATACCTCCTAGTCACCTCGTCCCAGTTTTAAAGAGAAATGGTTGTGTGTAAGAAAGAGGAAATGACTGGGTGTAATCTATGAAAGCAGCGGGAGGGTAGGGTTTATTCTCACAGGGGAAAGGGGGATACCATGTCTCACCTATGACATCCTCTCCCCACTCCCCAAGGTGCCTCCATCCAGGTGATCCTCCCTCGCATCTCCACCCCCAGGGTCGGGATCCAAGAGCTATGGCCTTTCCCTGGCCACCTGAAAAGATGTTCCAGGGGGAGTAGAATTGAGGAGGCCATCTAGTTCCACACATCAGTTCCTATTGCTGTGTTGATCTATCTGTGCAGGCTTACACCGATGTAGTTATAGGAAAATATGACTCTATTGTGCAAACTATTTTAGCTATGAAAAACCTGACTAATATTGTGACATCAGCTAATGTAATGGTCTGGCCATGGAATAAGAAATGGTGTATAGTGAATTGGAAAGGGGGAACCTGGCATCTGAATGGAGCCTGGGAATGTGGGGTGGACCTTTGGTTGGGATTTATACCACAACCATCTGGATGTCCTGTGGGGTTAGTACCATCTCCCTGTGAGGCCTTATTGAATTGGATGAGTGATGATGATTATTTGAAAATCTTGAACTCTGAATTGGAAGAGCCCAGCCTAACCTTGAGAAACAAGTACAACTACTAACATGCCTACTACTTTTACCAAAAGGCTGACTGTATTGTATCCAGAGCCTTAACATATTTCAGTCTCAACCTCTCTCCATCCTTCTCAGGCTCTTTGCACCACTAAAACTCAGGACATCCTGTCCTCACACTCCACCACCCTCTACACCCCCAACACTCTCCTTCCTCCTGCCAATAGCACCTGATGAGATATCTAAATGTGTCTGCTCTATGAAGGTCTCATTTAAACAGGTGCTCCCCTTCTCTTCTAGAACCATTAAGGACAACATATCCTCTGTTGCCCCAACTCTTGCCGACCTCTGTAACCACTCCTTTGCCAGTGGCTCTTTCCCTCTATTCCTCAAGCACTCCCTTGTGCACCCTCTCCTAAAAAAGCCATCTGCTGTCCCCTCCTGCCTGGCTAACCATTGCCCTATCTCCTCCACCCCCTTCCTGGGTATACCCTTGGAGAAGTTGGCCCTCCCCCAATTTATCCTTCATACTGAACTTGTTGGTTACCTCCATGACCATCCGTCTGGAATCTGGGCATCCAGAGACATGGTAACTGCTTTCCTGAACACCTGTGAAGACATGCTCGCAAATCTTGACTCTAACTATCCTGCTGTTCTTATTCTCCTCAATATCTCCTCATCCTTTGATATGGTCAACCATTCCATCCTCATAAAAGGGCTCTGTGATACCCTCGGCATCACAGACCAGGCACTGAATGGATGACCTCTTTCCTCACTAACCTCCCTTCCTAGTTGCAAATGGGCCCTTTCTCCTCCTCCACCTCACTCTCCTCCTGCGCCGTACCGGAGGGCTCTATCCTATTGCCGTGGCTCTTCTTTATGTATCTTGCCCCTCTTGCTCAACTGATCTTCTCCTTCTCTCCTCATTTCCAGTGTTATACTGATGACACACAGATATCCTTCAGAATTCCCTCTTGTATCTCCTCTCCCTCCTCTGTTATCCCCGATTGTCTGACCGCCATCCAGGCATGGCGTGCGGCTAACGATCTCTGTCTTAATGCCAGTAAGATGGAGATCCTTCACATTGGGATGCCTGCACACTGTTTCCCTTCTACCCTCTGGCCGCCCTCCTTGGATCCTCTACGGTCACCATCCTGAGAGGCCAAAAACCTTGGGATTATCTTCGACTCTGCTCTCTCCTTCACTCCTCACATCTTGGACCTTGTCAAGAAGGCCCACTTCCAGCGTCACCTCCTCAGAGGCATCCTTCCTTTCATCCTTTCATGACTTCTTTAGGCTTCACTAATGCAACAGCCTCTTCCGCAATCTCCCCCTTTCATCCCAACGCCCCCTTCAACTAATCCAGAATAGTGCTGCAAAACTTATCATTGGCATCAAGCCCAGGGACCATATCTCTCCAGCCCTAAAACCTCTGTACTGGCTCCTGGTGGCTGCAAGGATCACATTCAAAACCCTCTGCATTATCCACAAGGCTTTCTGGGCCTGGGACCCCGCTATCTCCAACTTTTCCTCCCTAAATACTTCCCTTCCAATGCCTTCTGCTCCGCTAACTCCAACACTCTGCTTGTCAAATGCTTCTCCAAGCAGGGAGTGCACGGCAGGTCTCTCTCTTCGGTTGGTGCCTCCCTTTGGAACAGCCTCCCTGCCGTCTCAGACTTGAGCCGGACCCCCTTAAGTTATGGAAACTACTCAAAACTCTGCTTTTCTCTTCTTCTTTCTCCCTTTACCTTCCCTTCTAACAAATACGCTGCCACTGAGACTGGTGGTGTGCGGCTACATGAACCTCTCAGGTTACCAGGCCCTCTTTCCAGTCGACATCAGCACCCTCCCCCCTCTTTTTACTGCCCTCATGTACCCCATGCCTGTTGGCTATGTATCCCATCCAGGGGATTCCTCTGCCCTAGCACTTTTCCAGTGGCTCCTCCTCTTGGCTTCCCTTGGCACTTACCTCCAGGGCTCCCACTAGCAACTGTCCATGCCTTGTCCCCTCCCACCCTCCATTCCCTAACTCCTGTACTCCTTTCACTGCACTTGCACCTCTGAATGCCACAAGGCCTAGTAGGTCCACAATTGTATATTTTACATTTTTTGCCACTGTTATTTCTCCCCTGCTCCTGCCCCATTTGCCTGGTGGCACTTGGAAACACCATGCTGTTGTATGTGCACCTAACAAATGCTCAAAAAATATATAAAATAAGTAATTAATATATTACTGTCCCACAATCTTATTACTAGACTAAGAATGATTTCTAAGCTCATCTATTGTTATAAACAGGTGGACAGGAACCAGAGTCGTGACAGCCTGAAGAGAATTTGGTAATAATGGAAGTGTAGCTCCAGACTTGGAAAACTTGCACATGCCTATGTACAAGGTGGTGGTGCCAGGTTATTGTGAATTGAGGACCTTAGTGCTGTAGTAGTTAAAGGGAAGGAACACCCCATACATTTGGAGTGTTATTTACAAACGATAGTGGATGGGAAGAATAGTACAAGGTCAGTGAAAGTGTGCTGAATTCTATGGATGCCCACTGCTAATTTCCAGACAATTTCGGCAATTGAACACACACTATGATTCAGCATGTACAGTCCCCAGAAATGGACAAGGGGTGTTTATGAAATATAGTCTAGTGTGTAATCAATGGTTGTGGTACAACACTGTTGAATCTGGATAGGTCTGGCTATAGATGTATAGTGTTAAAGGCAACTGTAGCCACGGTTTTGTGTACTGTTCCTTTGTCTGCTTTCCAGGTGACTACCCATTTCCATATTTGCACAAAGAGGTCTGGAATCTAGTTGTCCCAACAGCAAGAGGAGTGGTTTGAAGAACAACAAAAACGGGAAGTACTGGATAAAATGTGGTGTTTGGCTAATACTGCACTTGCAATCTGGGGTATATACAAAGGTGCACATTTAGAGGGTTTAGTTGACTGACTTGAAAAGGCCACCAGGCTCATATTTGGGCTGAGCTTACAGATAGTGAGGCGCGTATCAGCGAGCTACATGTAATAGACATCCTCAGTCAGTTTACCCAAAGTGCTTTTCAGACACTGATGGATGGAGTATTCGTAGCAGGAAGGAACCTGGAGTGGAACAGGACATATGAAGAGTTGCCAGATTACCTGAACAACCAATTGATATCAATCAGAGAATGATGTGCAACATAATAGTTGGCCAAGACTGTTGAAGAACGAATCTGGGAATCCTGAATGCCTATGGCAATGAGGAATTTCTGGAAGTACAGAGTCTGGTATTGTGAGGATAACGAGTGTCCATTCACACTGTATGGCTGAAATAAAGGACTATGGGTGCTGGCCAGCAGAATATCTCCTGGACGATGGGCAGGATGCAAGTGGGAGTGGGTGAAGCATCACTAAGTAACAGAAATGAAATCATTCAACAATGCCTCGTGATTCCTGATCTCTGCCCCGCGGATGACCCCTGATTTGTGGTTTAGTCTTGTTTCAAATTGGGAGTTATTGCAGCCACCACTGTTACAATGATTGATTAAACTAAGTGAGGGACAGATAGTGTTGGGTGGAAACGGAGTGTGCTGGGAAGGTGAGGAAGCTGGATTCAGCTAGGGCGGAAGAAGGTTGCTCTGAGGGAAGGATTGTGTAGAATTAGTAGCACTGCCGGACTATGATGTATATTTCACTGTTCATACAGGTAATAAGCAGTTTAAATTTGCTGTTTACATCATCATATATGTTTGCAATAGATATTATGTAGGCAGTATGATTAGCGAATTTAGAACATGAATCGGGTAGCATTTTAAATCTTTGACCAATACAGATATGAGATGTCCATTGGCCAAACATTGGAATGAATATCACTGGATGTCCAGCAAGAAAGACATAAGCTTCCTTGTCATCGACATGTGAAAGCATCTATCAGAGGGGGTGATCGAGAAATAAACCTGAGAAAAAAAAGAAGCACAGTATATATGCCCACTGAGAAGCACAACTTTGGGAATCTGACAGTGAATTAGAAGTGTTTCTTTAATAATTAAATCTCTCTGCCTCAGTTTTTTGCCACACACACCTTATTGTAGCGATTATGCTCTATAGCTAATGTGAATTGACTAGAGTGTGCTGGACTAGCATACATGGGACAAACAGTCATACAAAATAGTTTAAACCATATGAGAAACAATGTCTATATAACTCATATGTATATTGCTTTATCTCTCTGCAGGGAGTGTAACTGAGTGGCTGTCACTGATTTCACAATGGGACTGATGCATATCCAAGAACTTTATTTATCCTTTTGTATATTCTAATTATCAGATATTGTCGATCATCATTTTATGAAAATATAAGAAGACAATTCTCTTCCCTATACCATGTATACCAACGGCTGGAGGAAACAGCATACGGTTAGTTAAATGTGCGACTATATATGATGGTGATACAACAGGGGAACTTTTATTTCATATATATATATATATATCATTTTATACCTTTTTATTTGTTTATCTCATCAGTAGGGATTCTTCATCTTCTAAAAATATCTGTTTAAAGACAATGGGCCTCATTATGAGGTTGGAGGTAGTCATGGCGCTATTACCGCCATGGCTGCCTCCAAACTTGTTCCGACTCCGCCCTGGTGAATGGAGCAATTACCGGTCCATTCCAAGGTTGGCGGGACCGGTAATTCCCCATTCACCAGGGCCATTCCCCATTCCCATTTGAACCCCCATAGGGCTCAATAGGAATGGGAAAGGCGCTAATAACGGTACCGCAAATTGCGGTACCGTTATTAGCTCGAGAGTCCCTTTGCGGGTCCCATCCTTAATGCCTGGAAAAACCAGGCGTTAAGGGAGGACCTGCAAAAGGAACTCGTAGTAGGGCGGTAAGGGATTACCGGCACCGGTGCCTTTACCGGTGCCGGTAATCCCTTACCGCCCACCTCGTAATGAGGCCCAATGAGCCTCATTACAAGTGTGGTGGTCCTGAAATAAGGGTGCCAGTAGCAACATACCTTCACCCTTTCCAGACGCCCGCACTATAAGTCGACCTGCAGGGGCCATTGCGCCCAGCAGGGCTAGCTGCCGGGCGCAATGGTCCCAGTAAGCAGACTTGTCACAGAAGCACCGGCACCATAAGCAACGGTGTTTCTGTCTTCCCACTCCAATGGCGTCCTGTGGGACACCACGGGAATGGGGACCAACATTTTCTGGCATCTGACTTCCCGATCCACCAGGACTTGTAATGTTCTGGTGTCAGCAGGATATCATGTGAAAATGTATTCAGTTTATTGTCCCATGTAGTGTGTATATTGGCCTAAGAACATTTGCACCCACACCACACTACGAAACTACTGCTGCAATAATGATGGTCACGTTGTCATTTTGTTTTATTCGCCATCTTGGATGCAATGTTCAGTTCCCTGCACATTTTTGCGTTTTCACTGTGAACCCGGTGGAAGACCGTGGCATGACCTTTCTCACAATTACGAAACAGAAATACACATTCTGCTGAGCGTGTTGTTTGTCTTATACTGTAGAACCTTGAAGTCTTTGCAGGGGCCTGTCTCGACCATGTTTTCCCCACTGAACCATTAATTGTAATAATGTGCATCTGAACCATGCTCTGCTAGGGAAAATCCTATTCCCAAGCTTTAGAGCAGACTGACCTTAGGCCCTAGGAGCAACACAGATAAGCTGTACAGCAAATGTTACCTTGTACCAGGGAACACAATATGCCCCCACGCACTGCTTTGCCCTGCTCCCAGACAGTAAATTGTCAGTAGGAGGATGGGGAACTATGCAAAACCGTTGCCTTAGTAATACCATCTGCGTGGAAAGGTCATAAACCCTATGGACCCTATCATATGAGGGGGCTGGAAAAGTGTTTTCATATGTGATCCTGAATGTATATATGTGTGTGTTTTTGGTGACTCTGGGCTCTCTCCCGCCACAGTGTCTGTACGCATGCATCATGGGGCGCTGAGACCCCAGTCTTGACTGTAATAAACACTGTTCTCTGACCCCATGACTGGCTATTTCCATTTCTTTGTAGTAAGCCTCATTTTGTGGTCTTTCAGATGGCGCCCGAAGAGGGACCCTTCTGTTGATGTTCAATTCATGTTGGACGGAGACGAAGCTGTCGGAGACAAAGCTGTCGGATCGAGATCAGTGAGTAAAAGGGCCCCTGCACAAGAGATGTGTTTCCTCGCAGACTGCAATGCCTGATCTTTGGCCGATTGCAGCGCCCTAAGGGCATTGCAGCGAGGGTTCCGGAATCATGCCTTGTTCTGCCTATTTAGAGAAATTGCCAGCCACAGTGATTGTCTGTTGGACTTGATTGGAAATCAGGTGAGTTTGTTTCAGTTGTGGAAACGCCCTGATGATTTGATTCATAGTAGTATTTACGCGTAAATATTTTGGCCAGGTAAGACTATGATTTTAAGTATGCCTGGTAAATTGTCATCCTGTTTTGCAATATTTAGTTGCAAAGGAAGACAATCTAGTCATTTGAAACATAGATAACCCTCACCACCAGAGGGGTCGGCAGCATATGACATGGATGTATCTCCTGGCCTAGGCGCAATTGTATTTAATTATATTTGGTATTGACAAACGAGACATGTTCCAGACCTTCAGTGTTCAGTGCTGGGAAGTTTTGAGTTGGCGAGAATAGAATATTTGGAGTCTGTATTATTGTGTAAGAAAGCTAGACCAGCTGGATTTGACGCTATTAAAAATTGGAAGAAGGATGCGAAAAAACCACTCAAAAGTAGAGAGAAGCATGCACAGAGACATATGACGAATGCGGAAAAGGCTTTAATATATGACCAGCAGAAATAGGAAGAAGCCATTAGGCGTATTGATAGAGCTTTCCAATTAGATGTGCAGAAAATATATGCATCGCAAGATTTGCATGCTTCAGATGAGTTGTTGAATAAGTTACTGAATGAGCAAAGATCTGATTTAGGAGCCGCTTCAACTGCTCCACCACCCAATGTACCTCCCCCTGTATCTGCACCAAGTCCAATTGCAGCAGCTGCAGCTGCACCGGTTGTTCCAACTTCACCGACATTTCCTTCACCGCCGAGCATGCATGATTTGTTTTTGCTTTCATTGCCGGTTTCCTCCACTTCCACTTCCCTTCCAGTGCTTGTCACTAATTCGAGAAAAGTGACACGTAGTACGATATCTGCAGAGAGGAAGAGGGAACTGCGTGAATGGGCTGAGATGTAACTGCTGCCATGAGAGCAATGTCTGACCGAGGGGGTATTCCTGAACAGAAGGTGTTGATAGAACAAATGGGAGTATATCTTGCTGAAGAATGGAGTGATTTGACTGATTCAGCTATTCCACAGGAATTACGGGATTTGAATTTTTTGTCTCGTTCAAGAGATACTGCAACAAAGATACGCGAACATGCCGTGAAATTGTTTGTTTATAAGAGAGAACTTGATTGCTTACATAAAGATGAATTGAATAGGGATAAGCAACACACAACGTATGTGCAGAAACAATTTTTGCCTCCATTGAAACCTGTTAGTGAAGAAATACGCATTTGTACAAGGGACACACTTAGATGGATTTCTGATGTCTCAGTTTCTTCTATTGAAGTGCATGATTCTTTTAGTCAGTATAAACCGGCTATGCAATGGAAGGTGTTACAAGTGATGGTTGAGTATTTACAAAACAAATGCATGAAGAGAAACTTGTGTTGTCAGGCGGATATGATGGTGATTTATAAAAGGGCATTTTCACCTGACACCACGTTAACCTCTTTGTCACTTGATTTGGTCCTATTGCATAACAAACGATCAGAACTCCCTACTGTTCAATTGCCTATGAGAGAGGTTCCTCTGACGCTAGTCCCGATGGTAGAAATCCCAGATGCAGGACAGATACCTGCTTCCACTATTCTAGCGCCTTATATTTCACAGTTTGTTCATGTTCCATTTTCGAGACAGGAAGTGAATACGATTAAGCAGTCCATTCCAGATATCAGGAAAAATCCTACAGGGTTCTACAAAGAGATAGAATTAGTTTTGAATTTGTCAGTTTTCACCTTAGGGGATATTGATTCATTGTTTCCCGTGATCCTACCTGAGGATTTATGGAAACAGATAAGGACCGTAGATGATCAAGCAGGGATGGGCGATACTTGGAATGCCTTGACACAAGCTGATGGGGCTAGGAAAGCAATCAAGAAAACGCCTCAGGCTATATTAATGTTGCCTGAAATATAGTGACCAAACTACAGACTTTAGTGCCCGAGTAGAGGATTATATGGGACAAATTGAAAGCATGCATGCAAGGAAAGACCGAGTGTGCGACTGAATTTTTCAACATGTTTGAGCAAGTGTTTATGGATTTAAGTGGGCAATATTTGAGAACGGAACCAGGAAAGAGATTATTTGTTGACAAATTTGTACGTGGATTCTGACATTCAAACTCAGATCATGTCGTCTGAAAGTGCATGGCAAGCAAAATCCCAATCCGAAGTGCTGCATTTGGCCCAGTATTATGAGAACAGAGTGAACAGAGAGAAGGAGAAGGTGGAAAAGAAAAATAGTAATTTGAAAACTAGAGTCCTATTGCAGCAAATAGCACAAGTATCGAGGGGCGGGAACACTCAACAAAGGGGTCAGATTGTGCCCCAAATATGAGCACAAATGGGTCCCGTGCACAAAAAACAGTGTGTGTATTGTAGACAGGAAGGCAGTTGGGAGGCACAGTGTCCGTCCCTCCAACAACGTACCAATAACCCATATGGTACGATGGGAAGGTGATCGAGGGGTCGTCCTGGTATTGGGGGTCCTGGTAGATACCAATTTAAACAGAATCAGCAGAATCAACCACAAGACACGAATGTGGGTAGCCAGGGAGGGGGACAGCCACAGAATGCAAGTAGTGGGAATGTTTTTGATAATCCTACTCACACTTATTTTACTGAAGATTTTACATCAGACGATATATTGTTCCGCTAGGACAGCCCGAAGCAGGTTCTGGAACGAATACCTATTCCCATAGATCAGAAAGGGCCCTACGTCAAAATGAGGGTAGAGAATAAGACCATATATTTCTAGTAGATACCGGAGCACAGAAATGTTCCATTGACCATATACGGGTTCCAAATATTCCACTGTGAGGGCAGAGCAATGTTTCTGTAGGGTTCTGTGGTAGGCCAGTGCTCATTCCGGTCTCCCGGCCGGTACCGATCGCACTAGGGCAATTTACTGATTCATGTCCATTCTTGTTGACATTAAATTGCGGCAAAAACTTGTTGGGATTGAATTTGTTGAAGAAATTGAATGCTGTGATTTATTGTTCTCCAGATGGAGTGTATTTGATGGTCTCCGCCCTACAAAATTCTGCTTCACAATTCTTGTCTATGCCTTTGCCGAGTGAGATGAGTAGAGTACCCACACATTTATGGGTGGTGAATGATAATGATGTTGGGATTTTCAATGTTGAGCAGTGCAAATAATCTTGAAATCATGTTTTACACTGCCACATACTCCACAGTACAAAATATCAGTAGAAGGTGAGGATGCTTTGAAGAGTTTTGTTTCAGATTTTATATATCTGGTCGCCTATTTAGGCTATCTCCTGTCAAAGGAGGGAAGGCATCTGACACCTGAACGTATACAAAGCATCTTTGAAATGTCTGTTCCAAATACACAGAAGGAAATCAGAGCTTTGATTGGCATGGGTTTGTATTGAAACCCAATGTATGTATATTGGAGAACCCCACCAAAAGCTGCATCACCAAGGGAATACACCTTTTTTTGTTATCAGTTTTACGAGCAACCTTGTTGCTGCGGGTGTGACTAAAATTTGAAATCTGGGATGGTTTGAATCCATTAATGTCCATTTTTCTATTTTTCAGCCCTCTTATTTAGTGTTGACCATTAAGTTTGTCTCAGACATTGGCTCTGTATGTTTATTGGTCTGTGTCAACAGCATTACAATTGGCTAACTAGCCATTTTCGCAGAAGAAATTATAATGGCAGATAACCAAACATATAGCTACTCAGAGGAACAGACCCTAGGAATCTTGAGTGGCCTATCCATTTTTGACCCAGACGGTACAAACCCGAATGCGGCTCGCTCTAATGACAGCAAAGACTTATTGAAACTTAAGATAAAGAACTTTAGGACAGAACTACATGGACATTTTTCACGCGAATATTTAAAAGCCAACACTATTCCGGCTGGTCTAATTGTACATAATGAGCCTTGCCTGTTTCTCCCAGACAAACAGTACACTACCAACTTTAGCCAGATTTCAATTAAGTGCAGCCGAGACCTCATGGTCTTAACTATTACTACGGCTCAAAGAATCAGTGCAGATTTTCAAAAGACTTTAGACACAGAGGAAGAAAAATTCTTAACTAACACTCATCTCAAATGCTAAGAATCAACTAGAATCTATCAACAAACTGTTTGAGGACTTCAAAGCAACTACAATTGCTAAAAAAACAAAGAAATTAGCAAAATATATCCATAAATTTAAACTTGAGAAGGTCTTCCCATACACTACGGATGATTATGCAGAAGCCGTGAATAAACAATCCACACTTAAACGAGGACAGGGCATCAAGAAAAGAGGGGTTTCGTTTTCTAGTACAAGCAGCAGAGGCTCAGACAATCAAGCCACACAGAATCAACAGCAGCAATTTAGCTATCCCCTACAAAACCAGCCCCCTTTTTTAGGCAGAGGAGTGATGGGAATACCACAATGGGGCCCTCCCTGGTTCCAACCATACTTCCCAATGCGGAGACCATGGGGCAGGAGGCGGTGAACTCAATAAATCACTCAAGATCTCTGATTCCTATTTTCAACCTGGCGAAACTAGACATGAATCAATTCCAAATATCTGTTTTATCAAAGGGTCTTTCGTTTGTCCCAACAACAGGGACTAATTGGTACTCTTCAGAGACTGAAGCCCATCGATTTTTATGAAGCATCAGATTAAAAACATTCTTCCCGGACTCTCCGGACCAAATACCAGTTCAGGACTCTGGACTTCGACGTCCTTCATCCTTCACACCCCAAGATAACCAAGTGCCAAAGGAAATTCTTACCTTTGAGAAATGCGTTCTCAAAGACCTACTTCATCTTAAAAATAATGATACTAAAAAGTTTGTCAAACACAATCTATCCAGGGAAGAAGATCTAGCTCTCAAGGACCTGGCAGCTAATAAAAATATCATCATTAAACCTGCAGACAAGGGTGGGGGCATAGTGGTTCTGACCAACACCCAATACCTCCAAATGGTCAACAACTTACTAGAGGACAGGAACAGTTATAAGAAACTAAAGAAAGTCCCTATGAAGGAAATTCAAACAGAAATAAATGAAGCAGGGAAATACGCTTCTGACAGTAAATGGATCACAGAAAATTAATGCAAATTTCTAATTACGAGCCAGGGTCGCACACCAACTTTATATGCACTACCCAAGATTCATAAAAATCCATCTAATCCACCTGGAAGACCAATAGTATCAGGCTGTGGCTCGATACTAGAACCCCTGTATACATTTATTGATACCTTTCTCAAGCCCATTAGCACACAAACAAATACATATCTTAGAGACACCATGAATGCAATTCAGATCTTTGATAATCTAAGTTTTGATTCGGAAAAACAAATATTGGTTACCATGGATATATCATCCCTTTATACAAGCATTCCTCAGGAAGAAGCTTTGGACTGCATGTTACAATATCTAACAGACTATGGATCACAAGATCGAGTTCCCATCAGCTTTTTTGATGGAACTATTGGAAATTGCATTGTGTAAGAATTACTTTGAATTCAATGGCACATTCTTCCTTCAAGTGAAAGGAATGGCTATGGGCGCAGCCTTTGCCCCGAGTTTGGCTATTTTATTAATATCCAGATTCGAAGACGACCACATTCTCTGCGAAACCAACCCTTTCCTTAAATCCATTACAAACTAGAAACAATACATCAATGATATCGTCTTTATCTGGGAAGGTCTAGAAGCTGTGCTGCTTTCCTTCAAGGATTGGCTAAACCAGGTGGATAGCAACATTCAATTAACTATGGAACATTCAAGACATCACATCATCTTTCTCGACTTAATTATCAAACATGAGGCCGGAAAATTGAAATGATGCCTCCATCGAAAAGAGAGTGCAAGGAATATACTCCTACATTACAATAGCAATCACCCTAACCACCTCAAGGACAATCTTCCTTATGGGCAGTATCTGCGCATAAGAAGAAATTTGACCAACCTTTCAGATTTTCATGAAAAGGCAGATGAATTAGACACGAGACTGAAAGAAAGAGGTTATCCTAAAAACCTAATCAGCCGCTCACGCAAGCAGGCTTGATTCATGAATCATGAATCTTTATTAACACAAAAACCCAAACATCGGACAACAGCAAGATGACATGTGTCCTCATGCATGGATCTGACACTTTCAGGATAAAGAAAATTATTCTCAAACATTGGGACATTGTGAAACTAAATCTACCGGACGAGCCTCATCCCCGCTTTGCTCTGAAAAGAGCAACAAATATAAAGGACAAACTGGTACATTCCAGTTTTCAAAAACAGTCACCTAAAACGGGCCTTTGGGATTTACGATCAATAAGAGGCCATCATCCTTGTGGTTCATGTTCAGCATGTGCCTTCACAAAGAAAATTCAAGACTTTCAAATTGGTGAACGCACGTGGACCCTACCAACTTTAAAAAACTGTAAGACCAAACAAGTGGTTTACTGCATCGAGTGCCCATGCGGACTTAGATACGTGGGACAAACCACTCGAGCTGTTCACAGCGAATAGCTGAACACCGTTCCCGCCTCAGGTGCAAAACCACTACAGCACCACTTGTCAATCACTACCTGACATCTAAACAGTCACCCAATGATATCCTGTCTGTGGTGGGTGATGGAAGTAGTAAAAACAATTCACCCAATACAACTAGATGTTTGCTGGAGAAAGAAGCACAGTGGATTTACCGGTTAGAAACCCATAGCAAAGGGCTGAATGAGGAATTCATTCCACCCGTCTAAGCCTTTAAACTTTTAAGTAAGTCAATCAGTGCAGGGGCATCTATACTAATACCATATTACTTCCTTGGTAACTAAGTCGCAGTTGCTTTCAAGTAAGAATTGAAACTACAATGTGTTGATATGAATTTGAACTGCACCTTTTTGGTCAAAACAAAGTATTTCTTAATTGTAAACAAAATTCTTTTCATTTTTGAAAAATATGGCAGCACCACTACAATTCTTCAAAATTGCTGTCCAGCCCACATGAATCAAATGATTCAGACATTTACGTCAGCTATTGATTTCAAGTTTACTAACTTATACACAAGATCTCAAATGGTGGGGTGGCCATTAGGGGCCCTTACCGTATGCACCTGGAACCATGCAGCTTAATAGCTACATGGCCTAACAGGATTGTGCTGCTTATATACTGTTAAACAGACACCCCGTCTATACCCATTTGCAAGGAAGAAAAAGAATAATTTTCCTTTTTGCAAATAAAAAGTCATGGGCAATTTTCACTGCACGTACCTGAATTCGTGCAGCCCTACAGCCACATGTAATAACATGGATGGCTGCATACACATCGTCAAACAGACATTTTTGTTTCAACCTATTCGTAATTAAGAAAAGGTTTCACTTGCCATTTTAAATACATCCGCAATGAAGAAGAAAAAGATTTTCTTTTCTCTTCAAAAAATGGCGGTTATTACAATAAGCAAATTGTTTTCATGTAACCTTGGTTACATCCCCAAGTAATTTCAGGAAGTAACAACAAACATCCAATCTGCGGCAAGCATACGCCCCAAACAGGAAGGGAGCAACCAATTATGAACAGGCTACATCACTCCAGGAAGCAGACTTCTCAGATGCTTCGTCGGAACTAAGGTGTAAACCGACTGATTGCTGCACTGCACAAGTTGCCGTGAAAACTAACGGAAAGGTAAGCATCGGCACACACACTAACAGACATCAGCACTTAGGCAGATTGTCACTACTTAACATTCGAATCGCGTGCCAACAATGAGATTACTGGCATCTCTGTCCCCCACTCCTTCCCGCGAGGGCTTTCCTTAAAACCATGAGGTCAGTACAACAAGGCTTTTTAACCACGTTCAGCATCATGATAAATACGGCATGCTTATTTGCAAACCCAATGTTTGATTTACTGATCC
The DNA here is from genome assembly GCF_040938575.1 of Ambystoma mexicanum. Classification (NCBI taxonomy): domain Eukaryota; kingdom Metazoa; phylum Chordata; class Amphibia; order Caudata; family Ambystomatidae; genus Ambystoma; species Ambystoma mexicanum. The sequence continues at coordinate 226,176,706 of NC_090933.1, read as the reverse complement.
AATCGTGTTTACTTCAGCTAACTCATGTAACATGTTCGAGGCTCTGTATAGGTAAGAGCAAGTCATCATGACTCCTAAACTACCTTTTTCCCTCTATTATTTTTCAGGATTTTTTCCTGATACACATTTGTTATCAAATCAATTTGGACTCATAGTAATCAACCAACGGCACAAAAGCAACTCAACCCGCGCTTCAATTGAATTACTTCAGGCTGAACAAACATAGATGCAACCCTGGGAAGAAAAGTGTAAAAACTCATAAATTGTTTTCTGACCTATCAATCTAGAACAACTCTCAGTGACATAGATAATCTAAGTGCTCAATATAATGGCTATTTTTGTCATTTATATTTTGCATTTAGAATATTTATGGTGAAGAATTGACCCCTTTCTAACAACCATGGACAATGTTTATTCAAAATGCTGGACCACACATGCCGGTAACGATGGGTCTCTGTTCTGGGATAAACTGCTCCTGTTCTTTCTTTACCAACTAATGTGGTAAGAATCCCACGTATGTTCAGGAGTTTCAAATTAAGTAGTCAACTTTTATGCTGGCATTAAATACATAATATTAACCGTTGCAGTGAAAGACAGCCAGTACGCAACTTCTGAAAACATCCTTTTTTCTCTTTCTGTGTTTGCCTCCCTCACAGGGATTGTCACCTTAAATAAACTGCCCAGAGGAAGGCGTATTTTTGAAATTCAGGCCCCATAGGTGGTCTCGCCGAAACGTAATAGAAGTCAACAGCAAAAAAAAACAATTTGAGTTTTTTCTTTTCTTTTTTTACGAACTGGAAATACAGCATTTTTTAACATTGAAGTAGGCAAACCTGCTTTAATAATAAAGATTGCCAACGCTGACAGCTCAGGAAGTCTTCATTCTATTAAATACAAGGAGGCGAGCATTATGCTTTATCTGTCTTTAATACTGCCACAACAGCTTTTCAACTTATACTTTTATACATCTATTTGTGTGCTTTTTATTTTGTACAAAAAATAAAATAGCCAATCCGAAGTTTAAAAGTTTCAAACCACAGTGTTACATCTTGAAAAACTCTCAAACTCAAACTCCCATGCACCTCCGGGAGCACCGTAGTCCTGACCCTATCCCATGCTCCAATGCAGTGATAGGTCATCCTATAAGAACCCTACTGTCCCAGGTCCTTTCCTCTTTCTTTCTTGCCTTGAAAATCCTCTGAAACAAATCCAACTCTGTTCTGAACTGTCAACAACCAACTTCCAACTTATAACTGAAACAGTGTTCTTGGAACCAAAAGTCGCTGCTTCTCAGACGACATAGAGCACTTCACCGGTCCCGTGATTGAGATCATGCTGCTTTCTGATCATCTCCTAGAAAAACAGAAACATATTCTTTTTAAGGGCGGGTGACAAGACAAAGTTGAACATGTGATATCAACATTATAACATCAACTTTCGGGTCTTTCCGGGTGGGATATAATGCTCGTCTCCTTGTCTTTCATAGAATGAAGACTTCCTGAGCTGTCAGCGATGGCAATCTTTATTCTATGACAAGACAGGAGGCTCGCATTATGCTTCTTCAGAGCTAGCCACCACTCTATTTGCCAAATCTGACACTGGCTTGAAATAAAAGGTCTTAAAAGTAGACTCGGAGGACCAGTCGGCCGCTTTCATTATATCTTGGAGTGGCACTCCCGCTGCAAATGCTCTAGATGCCATCGCCCCCCTAGCTGAATGCGCCCCAAACTGTGACAAGTCTATGCCTGCCCATTGCATTATCTCATGTACCCATCTCACAATTGTCGCTGTAGCTACTGCATGAAAAGGTTTCCTACGTGCTATTAGCAGCTGCGTTACGCCTCGCGGTCTCAGCAGTACTGTGGCTGTTTCATAATCTTTAATACATTGGGCTACACACAGTTTCTTATCTTCTGTAAAGTAGGGGTATGAAATCACTCGAGTGTCTGTCTGCCAGCTTGCCAGAGAGTTGTGATCGAGATAGATCTTTATTGTCTGGCCATGCTAGAAACAACTGAAAAACATCCCTGACATCCCATAATGTCGTATTCTTAGGTTCTGGGGGCTTTCTTAATTTCATTCCTCTCAAAAGATGCAAGACTGATGGATGTTCTCCTGTAGCTTTACTATCTACCATGTCATGACCTGCAGAGATCGCGGACCGCAGTACACCTATCGTCCTGAAGGCACTACCTTCTTGGTATTTCATTGCTAGGAAGTTCAATATTTGTACTACAGGGGCAGAAACGGGATCCAAACCATGCTCTGTGCACCAGTAAGCCCAACTCTTCCATGCCGTGTTATAGCTCCTGATGGTGGAAGGCGCCCATGAATCTCTGATACAGTCTGCAGCGAGTCTCGAAATGCCTGGCAATTCCCACTTTCTCCTGAAACCTTGCAAACTATCAATCGCAGGGTGCCTGTCGATACTAGGGGGTGAATTCTCATGATTGGTTCTAGTAGAAGGTCCTGCTGCTGTGGAACTATCCTCGGAAAATCCGTAGAAAGTTCAATCACTACTGGAAACCAAGGCTGCGACCTCCAGAGGGGAAGGACTATCAATAGGTCTGCTCGCTCCCTGTGCACTTTCGCTAGTGCTCTCGAGATCATGAGAAACGGAGGGAAGGCATAATTCAGAGTTCCGTTCCAAGGTTGGAGGAATGCGTCTGTGCCCGCTGCCCCTGGGTCTAATCTCCAACGGAAATAAGCTTGCGTCTGAGCGTTCAGTCTGGACACAAAAAGATCTATATGAACGGGACCCCAGAGGTTCTGCAATCTGTTGAACACACTCGGGTGTAGTTTCCAATCGCTTGAATCTACAAGATATCTTGAATTCCAGTCCGCTCTCTCGTTGAGCGTCCCTGGCAGATACTCTGCTGTGACTGCTACTTGATTCTGAAGGCAGTAGTGCCAAAAATCTTTCACTAGTTCTGCTAGCATCATCGATCTTGTTGCTCCCAGCTTGTTGATATAACGCACTGCTGAAATGTTGTCCATTTTGAGCAGAACGCAACACCGAACTTTGTCCTTCGTAAATGCTCGCACTGCAAAGGACCCTGCCAAAAGTTCGAGACAGTTTATGTGCATTTCTAGTTCCTGTTCCGACCATTTCCCCCCTGTCTCTATGTTCTCGCATCTGGCTCCCCATACGGACCTGCTTGCATCTGATTCTATGACGATGTCCGGTGAGTCTCCGAAAATCGCATGGCCATTCCAGGCCTCCATGTTGGCGAGCCACCAGTGGAGTTCCGAGATCGCTTCTGGGTCTAGGGTCACTAGCTGGTGATATCCTACCCCCTCTTGTAGGTGTCTTATCTTGAGCCTCTGCAGAGCTCGATAATGGAGCTGACCCAGAAAAATCACTTGAATTGAAGCTGCTAGCAGGCCAACTACCCTTGCGAGAGCTCAAAGAGATATGACTTTCTTTGCTATAACTGTTCTGAGCTCTTTCTTTATAGCCTTCACTTTGTGATGTGGTAGCTCTAGGGTTGCTTTGTTTGTGTCTATACTGAAACCCAGGAATTCTATATTTTGCACTGGCACTAGCTGAGATTTGTCTAAATTTACTAGGAATCCTAGCGAGGTCAAGAGCGTGAATATCCATTGCACGTTCTTGGAAAACGTGACTTTGTCTGAACCCATAACGAGAATGTCGTCTAGGTAAATGATTATGTGAATGCCTCACTCTCTTATGGCTGCTGCAATGGGTTTCATCAACTTGGTGAATGCTCAAGGCGCCGATGCTAGTCCGAACAGAAGACACGTGAAGTGCCATATCTCTCCTTCCCACCTAACCCTAAGATATTTCCAAAACTCTTGAGCTATCGGAATCATTAGATACGCGTCTTTGAGGTCTAATCGCGCTAACCAGTCCCACGTCCGGAGGAGATCTCGGAGGAGATGAATGCCCTCCATCTTGAAATGTTTGTAAACCACCCATTCGTTCAGTTTCTTCAGGTTTATGACAGGGCGTACTTTGTCCCCCCTGTGAACAAGAAATAAATTGCTGAGGAAGCCTGGCCCTCCTTGTGTATCTTTTTCTATAGCATTTTTGTCTGCTAATTGGAAAATTTCGCTGCTCAACAACCTTGCTTCTTCTCGAGGCATCTGAATAAAATGGGGTTCTGATCTCTGAACTGGGTTCCCCACAAATTCTAACTGTAATCCTGCTACTTCTCGCAGTACCCATGCATAGCGCGATAATGCTTGCCATGCGCTTAGAAACTGGAGGGTTCTCCCTCCTACTCGAACTCTCATTGCACTCACCTCCTGAGGCATTTGGTTGCCGGTATGCACCTCTCCCTCTTCGACCTCTGGGAAATCTGGACCTGGCCGGGAAGAATGTGTCTTGTTGTCTTCCTTCCCAATATTGGGTGCGCAGCCCCTGGGTTCTTCGTTGATAGTTAAACCGACCGGACGTATGACCCCTGTAACGTCCGGTCCCGGAAAAAACTCGAGTGGGGAAAATCTTTTTGATTGAGCTTTGTGCTCATTCAAGAGCTGAATAAGTTCCCACGAACTGTGCCATCTCCTTTGCGAATGCCTCGCCGAAAAGTAGGCGTCTTGCTCCTTCACCTGCCTCATACGACGCTAAGTCGCTTAGCTTGCTGTCGATCTTAAGAAGAACACCTCTTCTTCTCTCAGCTGATAATGTGCAATTCGCATTTCCCAAGATGCATACGGCTCTCTCAGCCCAACTGGCTAACACGGAAGCATCTACAGGAGTACCTGTGTCCTTCACTTTCTCAGCGAGATCCATTATCTTTGCCAATGGGCCGGCTAGGTCGAGGAGCTTATCTTGGCACCCTCACCAGGCTCGGTCTACGCCCTTACGTATGTCTTTCGCCGTCTTTGTAACAAAGGTGACCATTTTGGGGTCAAGTTCAGGAGTGTCGGCTAGCTTGCCTGGCAACTCCAGTCTAGGGCATTCCAACCGCATCCGCGATCTTATTTCTCTATCCAGTGGCTTGCGTATACGTTGAGCCATGTAGGCTGCCACTCTGGGTGATGGGACCCACTCTGATGACTTAGGGTGTCTGATAGCCTCTGGGTCAAACATATCTGTTGAACTCTCAGGTTCTTGAGGATCTATCGCCTCTTCGTAAAGGTGATCCTCTTCTACTTCATCACCCTCATCATCCGGCATGTAGCCTTCATCGTTGTCCCCTGGATTACTCACCCCTGGGGTAGGGGGTCTGTCCTGGCTTCTTTTCTTCTCCAGGAAGGCTCTTTTAAGCCTGGCGACAGGGTCGCTATTCTCTTGGGGAGTGGAATCCTCCCTATTCAGATTGCTCAGTGGGGTCACAGAGTGTTTACTCTTGCGAGCCGCTTTCCTCCCCCTGGGTTCAACCCCATCTTCGGGGTGTCTGGCTGACAGCTCTTTATCTTGGCATTCTGCCTTTCTCTTTTTTGCAAGCAGAGCTTGCTGCTCATTAAAAACTCATTAAAAACGGCTTCCAGTATATCCAGCCTTTGGGTAATAGGCTGCACGCCTTGAGACACCGCTCTGGTCAAGGAATCTCCTAGTACCTGCTTGAGGCTCTGTGACAGGTCTGTGTCCTGTTGGTAAGGACTTTCTTCCCACTCCTCTTCTGACCATTCTGGCGAGGTAGAGGGAGTAGCACCGGGAATTTTGTAAAGAGCCATGGTGTTAGCAAGGCTAACTTCTGTGCTGTCAGCAAGGGATTAAAGTTAGACACCTTTGACAATTCTATTCTGAATCTCTTTTATCTCCGGTGGAAAATTTGATTATACTTCTTTTTTTTTTTTTTCAAAGACCGTGCCACTCCGCTTTCTCCTCACTTGGCATACGCAACACAATGAAAACTTCGTGCTGCCGGCGGAAGACCTCCTAGGGAATGCCGGGAAATCAGCTCCTCTCGCTCCCCTGGGTCCTGTCACACGTCGTGTTCGACTGCGCGGAACCGAGGAGCGGGGCAGGGAGCCTGAGGCGAGAGCATTCGCTCGCGGCGCCTGCCCCGCCTCCTCTTCACAGAAATAACTTGCAGCGCTCGACGCGAACGAGTGATAGAAAACGAAATGAACGCACTGAAGTACACTTTAGTTCACTGTAAGAATTGTATTTACTTTCTGATAAATAGTTTACATTTGCGCGCTTACGCGCTTCTAGTACAAAGTTCTATACTACGCTGCTATCACTATTACTTAAACAAGAGAGTGAATTATGATGTACTTATCTCATGGCAGCAAAAAGAAAGAGGAAAGGACCTTAGACAGTAGGGTTCTTATAGGATGACCTATCACCGCATTGGAGCATGGGATAGGGTCAAGACTACGGTGCTCCCGGAGGTGCATGGGAGTTTGAGTTTGAGAGTTTTTCAAGATGTAAGACTCTGGTTTGAAACTTTTAAACTTCGGATTGGCTATTTTATTTTTTGTAAAAAAAAAAAGCACAAAACTAGATGTTTAAAAGTATAAGTTGAAAAGCTGTTGTGGCAGTATTAAAGAAAGATAAAGCATAATGCGAGCCTGCGGTCTTGTCATAGAATCAAGATTTTGAATACTTTCAAATAATTTAATTTGTACAACCAACATTACAAACTGTTCTTCTGTTGTTCTATTGCCTTTTGCTATTTAAACATGCAATGTTTTTGCTTATACAGGTTGTTTTAACAAAAGTTTTTTCTTAAACAAGAATAACCTCTTGTGGATCTTATTGTCCATATCAGTTTTGCTTTCTTTTTCATTAGCAACCTACTGTTTTCAAATTATATTTTTCAACAATGGTTCTTTTTAACATTTTTTGTTAAATCACTTGTACTATATTTTCCTAAAAAAGGCTTTTCTATACTTTTTTGTCAGCATGAAATAAACAAAATGCTAAGATGTTCTCTTTTTCCTCTTTTCTGTTGCGGCTGACTGTTTACTATTAACTACAAAGGTATCAAAACGATTGAGATATCTAAAGATACTCAACAGAGAAACTAATTGAATTTATTTCCTCATTTGGGAAAAATAACAATTTTGCTAGTAGTCTTTTGGAAGTAAAACCCCACCAAAAGCTGCATCACCAGGGGAATACCCCTTTTTTTGTTATCGGTTCGTATTGTAGGCAGTGGCTCCCGAATGTTTTACTTTTGATCAAATCTATGATGGCATTGATATAGAAAGATGTTCCTTTGCCTTTGCCATGGGACATAGATTGCCGATTGCTTTTGATCTGCTCAAAGCTGTGCTATGTTCTGCACCAGTATTGGGCACACCAAATTAAGAAAAGGATTTTGTTTTGTATGTGCATGAGAGAGATGGTTGTGCTTTTGCTGTATTGACACAGGAACATGGGGGAAAGAGCAGACCATGCGGATATTTTTCCTCCACGTTAGACCCTGTTGCATGCGCTTTGCCGAAATGTTTGAGAGCCGAGGCTGCTGCTGCTCGATCAGTGAAACAAAGTGAGGGTATGGTTTTAGGTTACTCTTTAACCGTGATGGTACCTCACCCTGTTCATGTTCTATTAAACAGAGGGCAGACGCAGCATCTCATTTCTGCTTGGTTAAAGAGATATAAGTTGATTCTATTTGCACCGCACATCCAAATTAAGAGATGCCATACTTTGAATCTGGCTGAACTTTTACCATCTCCACAAGAGGAGAACCACACTAATGCCTTGTCCCATGGTTGCCTATATGTCACAGAACAAGATACAAAAGGCAAAATTGACCTGAGCGATACTCTGTTGAAATTTCCAGATGGGGAAATATTTTGTGATGGTTCCTGTTTTAAGTTACCTGATGGTACTTCCACTGCTGCCTATGCAATTATCCCATTAGACACTGTTGTTGAGAGCAGAAAGATACTGCATAATTCCGCCCAGGCTGCAGAGATTACTGCATTAACCAGAGCATGAAGATTTCTAAAGGGCTTAGCGTAAACATCTATACTGACAGCCAGTATGAGTTTGGAGTGGTTAAAAATTTTGGACGATTATGGGCAGAGAGGGGATTCTTGACATCACATGTCACCAAAATTCAACATGGTAATCTGATAGTACAATTGTTATCAGCACTAGTGATTCCTACACAGTTAGCGATAATAAAATGTGCCACACACCAGAAAGTGACAGATACATAGGGAAAGGTAACACTTTTGCTGATAGAATTGCCAAGCACACTGCTACTGATCCACACTCAGGAATGTATGTGTTGGATGCGGCTAAATGGGTTACTGACACTAATTTGATGGAAGAAGGGGTCAATAGTGTGAAAGAGATTCAGGCTGAAGCAACAGCAGAGGAGATTAAACAATGGAGTAATGATCTGGTGGGATTGGATGTTTAGGGTTGTTTGGTAGACAATGAGAAGCAAAGATGGATGCTGCCCAATGCTTATGTCACTGCTGTAGTCACTATGGCTCATGGCCCAGCGTACATATGTGCGAAAAAGATATGTCAGCATTTAGATCACATGTGATACAATGACAATATCCCGAAATGTGCTGAACGTTTGGTTCAGAATTGTATCATATGTCTGCAACACAACATTGGGAAGGGCACACTAACACCAAGGGGTAGTTGTGGGCCTCCCTCCATGCCATTTGAAGTTATTTGTTTTGATTTATCGAAATGGAACGCTACCAAAACCACAGATACGTATAGGTTGTGATTTGTGCATTTAGCGAATGGGTTGAGGCTTCTCCCCTTAAAGGCAAAACTGCTCGATCGATGGCCAAAGCCATGTTAAAGGAATATTTTCCTAGGTTTGGCCTGCCGAGAGTCGTTTGGTACAGCAACGGGCCGCACTTTATCGCTGATGTGATCCTGCAAATATGTGCGGGACTGCAGATCGATAAACATTTTCACTCAGCAAGACATCCTCAGAGTGCCAGTTTGGTGGAACTCCACAACTGTATTTTGAAGAATAAACTAGCAAAGGTGTGTGCACACAGTAATCTAAAATAGCCTGATGCATTACCAATAGCGTTACTTTCAATGCAAACATCCGCCTAGTCAAAAACGTGACTTTCCCAGTACGAGATTATTATGGTAAGGCCTGCAAATGTATGGAATGCACCAAGACCTAAAAAGTTGGCCATAATCGAGTATCCATTACTGTCTGGCTATTGTGACCAGTTGACTCAAAACCTGTGTTTGATTCACCAACAGGCTTGAGCAGCTTTGCCTGAGATATACGAGAGCCCAGGCCATCAAATTCAGCCTGGGAATTCGTTCTGTTGAAGAACTTCGAGAGTAAAACGTGCATTGCACCTCACTGGAAGGGGCTGTACCAAGTGATACTGGCCACGCAGACAGCAATACGTGTGTCTGGAAAGCGTCATTGGATCCACGCAAAGCACGTGAAAGGAGTGCCACTGCCTTTGCCTGGCAACGATTGTGACAAAAAGGAAATCGATCATCATGTCCCTGTCCTGATCGACACTGAGAGTGATACAAAACCACTTGCTGGGTCTCTGGGGCCTGGGGAGACAGTTCTTTTTTCTTCCTTTACATCGACTGACATTGTTTCTTCAGAGATCAACGATCCATTGTTCATCGACCATTCAGTACCTGAAGCTTTGAGGTACAACATTCGACCACGAAATCGGATTTAGTTCAGGGATTGACATTATGTTTTGTAATAGAACAGGAAAGTGTGGTAGGACTGCTGCATCGATGAGACACCTACGTTGTGCCATTCCCTCATCATTCCCCTCTGGATAAGCCAAGGTGCAGAGAGTGGCAAACAAGACTACAAGCAAGAGTGGCCACGTGGTCAGGTGCCACCAGCGGATGAACTTATAAAGCCTATCAGTGAGGCTGCTGGAATAAATGAGCATATGGTACATTTTCAGAATGATGGGCCTGCATATCAAGGGCCTTGCTCCCCAAACACAGAATGGATAATACTCACAGTGCTAACCTGCATTATGGTCATATTGATACCTGTATTGTGGTATTTTGAAAGTGCACATCCACTCGATACTCTGTTGCCAACTGTCAGTGCATCCACAATGTCTCCTTTGCACTTGTACGCACACACTCTTCGTCCACGTGACATCAGTCATATAGGGGGTTATCCTAACAACACCCTCATGATGATTATGAATGCAACACATGCTATTCCGAATAAAACCAATTGTTGGGTTTGCTCACATCTGCCACGGCATGGTGAAAGGGAATGGGTGAGTATATTCATCCTCTCCCTCTATCTACTGCATGTTATGCCTCATTTAGGGCACTGTTCTTTGGGCGATGGAACAACAGTGCCACTGTTAACTTTGATGGTACACAATGCATTTGATCGACTGGTATTATTACCTCTAGGATGTTCAGTGTTCGTAAACAAAAGCATCCTCAATAATGCTCCTGCCGAACATTCTGACAAATATTGCTGACCTTACCAATCGATGATCTCTTTTAAAATGACTCCAGTAGGGAATAAAGAGGTTGTGCCTCCATCATACACCATCAATCATGACCCTGAAACTGTCCCGTTCTGTTTACAAAAGGAAGGTTCCCGGCCTACGGGCTCCTATGATAAATGCATGAACACGGCTGTTCTAGTAAAAGAGGATAGGCCTCTGTATATAGGGGGTTCTAACTAGTTTATTTGTGGGAGTGAAGCTTATCCTTGGTTACCTAAAGACTGGCAGGGTACATGTTATCTGGGAATACTTTTACTTGGGGTATATAACACTTCCACTACTGATATCTTGAAAACTCGTCCTAGGGGGGAAATATAAGGTCATACTCCCCTGCAGGTATTGGGGGACATTGCCAAGTTCATGATTCCGTTCTTGGGACAGATAATCAACTCTCAAGACATTAGAAAGCTTGCTAGGATTTTGGAGAAGACTGTCAATGAGACTACTGATATCATGTTCAATATGACGTTAGAACAAAAGGCCATTAGACTAGTGGCCCTTCAGAACAGGATGGTGTTAGCCGTCATCCTGGCTGAGCATGGTGGTGAATGCAAAATGGTCGGGTCCGCGTGTTGTGTTTATGTACGTGAATCCGCCCCCACCATTTTCAAGCGATCAAGAGACTACATATTTTGGGTTCAGTAGTAAACATTATCCGAGGGGATTGGGATCTCCGTACATGGTTTGGGAGTTTACTGCAGACTTGGGGATGGAAGATATTCTCTGTTCTAGCTATAATCCTTAGTATAGTTCTATTTTGTTGCTGCTGCATCCAATGTCTGCCTGTCCTGGGTTCTATGATAGGGGATTGTTGTGCACGTTCATTGGTCAAACTGAAACCAAGCTCACACTTGCCTGTACACATCACCAATGCACTGACCATGCAGGATGTTGCCATAAAAGAGTTTATGTCCATTTGCGTTTATGACAGTGATGACTCTGGGTGTTCTGATGATGACACTGCTTCGTGGTCGTCTGAGGATGCCATGTTTGGATGATGCTCTTGGCCTAGGCCAAAAGGAGGGATTGTGAAAATGTATTCCGTTTAGTGTCCCATCCAGTATGTATATTGGCCTAAGTACATTCACATCCACATCACACTATGAAACTACTGCTGCAATAATGATGGTCCCGTTGCCATTTTGTTTTATTCCCCATCTTGGATGCAATATTCCGTTCTGTGCACATTTTTGCGTTTTTGCTCTGAACACGGTAGAAAACAGCAGCATGAATTTTTCGGACAATTACGAGACAGGAATGCGCATTCTGTTGAGCGTATTGTTTGTCTTACACTGTAGAACCTTGAAGTCTTTGCAGGAGCATAGCTAATCTACAAGTAGGTGCCCGCCTGTCTCAACCATGTTTTCTCCGGTGAACCATCAATAGTAATAATGTGCACCTGAACCTTGCTCCTCTGGTGAAAACCCAATGCCCAAGCTTTAGAGCAGACTGACCTTAGGCCCTAGGAACAACACAGATAAGCTGTACAGCAAATGTTACCTTGTACCAGGGATCACAATATGCCCCCACGCACTGCTTTGTCCTGCTCCCAGACAGTAAATTGGCAGTAGGAGGACGGGGAAATATGCAAAACTGTTGCCTCAGTAATACCATCTGCGTGGAAAGGTCATGAACCCTATGGACCCTATCATATGAGGGGGCTGGACAAGTGTTTTCATATGTGATCCTGAATGCATATATGTGTGTGTTTTTGGTGACTCTGGGGTATTTCCCACCAAGGTGGCTGTATGCATGCATTGTGGGGCGCTGAGACCCGAGTCTTGACTGTAAAAAACACTGTTCTCTGACCTTGTGCCTGGCTATTTCCATTTCTTTGGAGTAAGCCTCATTTTTTGGTCTTTCAATCAGGCGCAGGAAAAGTGTTACGGATCTGGCAGTAACCTGACGGTATCACAGGTGGGTTACCGCCGGACTTGTAATGAGGCCCAATCTGTCTAATAAAGTCATGCACACAACTGTCTCTGAACAAATACATATTTTTAGACGCTGTGTAGCATGAAATTATGATCTCATTGTGATGACCTCTAAAATGGCTGATGCACATCATGCTGCTAGTAAACTGTGATGTCACATGGATCGACATGATGACGTCACCATCAATATATGTATTGATTGATTAACAAAGATGGTGTCTTTTTGCCTTGAACATGAGCTGTGAACAGTTGCCCAGAGCAAGGCAGTGCATAATCAGGCGTCCGTTAGTATTATATTTGAAACACTTTGAAAACCTGTCTAACTAGAGACTACATTAATTTCATATATCATTTTATCTATTTATCAGATATCTCTACTTTAGCTTGAGGTTGCGATATGTACCGAATTTTCACATAACCAGCACACATGGAAATCAGTCCTTGTGATGAGGATACCCGCATAAACCTTGAAAGATTTCAGTTACTTTGGACGATTTTATGAATTTTGGTACAGTAGGTGAATCAGCCTCTAGTCACTAGTGCACACAATAAATGTGTCTCTTAGGAAGGGTTAAAAATATGGGCATACAATATGATTATAGATTAGGCAAGAGCTGTATATTACATTGTGCCAATATGGCATAATCACAAATAAATACCCTAATATCTTTCATAATTAAAAGGCACGAAATGGACTAACTTTAATTTAATCATAGTAAGCTTTTATGGAAACTAGCCCTTCTGATGTGAGTACATCATTAATTTTGTTGATCTAATAGTAGCTTAAGTACCCAGCTTCGCCCGGTATGTCCATTCTGAGATTTATTTTCATATTCCACCAAAAGAGATGAACAAATATTGTTGTTTGCCACAAAGGAAAAATGTGATACATATTAATTTCACTAATAATTGAACACCAGATTTTCATTTTTCAGTGAATAAGCATAAAAATATGATATTCATGTGAGTATTTAAATCGGAGGTAATGAAAAATTTGGTGTTCAATTAATTAGTGAAATTAACATGTATCGAGTTTATTGCAAAACAAAGCAATGAAAAGAAAGACACACTAACTCTCTTCTAAAAAAATTTGAAAAAAAAAATGCAAGACCAATTGAGCACAGACAGCGCGATGATGAGCACTTTCTACAAATGACCTGTAGATGGCGTGCGGAACACAACAAAACGTAATGTTGAAAAAAAATTATATTTATCTTGGGAACGAGATGACCTATCGAGCTAGAAATAGTTGCATTAATTTGCCAATAAAATAAATAATATTCCATGCAAAATTCATGATTAACGCCACAGGCAAACCCATAAACAAATGCAACTTTGTTTTATATATATAGATATTAGAAATTTTGATTCTGTTTGCCACTAGGATGACGTAGCCCCAAGCAGACACCAATATTAAAAATTGCTTTTTTATGCACAGGTCATGAATTGAACGTCTTTGATCAACTACCATGCATGTGACAACCAGCTCTTTCTGAACTAAAGTGACGGCACCTTTTCATCTGGGAGCATGTCTACCTAAGGTGTTTTTCCCAGGCACTTGCCAATATTTAAACAAAACATTGCTTCTTCTATTTAGAGGTTGTGAATGGAATGACTTTAACCAACTCAGAACAATATGTTTGGGAACAGCCCTATTCTGAAGTGAGTTTACTTCTTATCAATTCGGATTTCTATTTTGTAATTTTGTCTAAGGCTTTTTATTCCATGATTATCAAAGAAGGGACACATACTTCTCTATGCGGATGACCTGATCATGATTGATCAAACTGCAGTAGACCTCCAAAGGCAACTAGATAGCCTCCATCGTTATTTGCTTGAAAACAACTTGGAGATAAACAAAAGTAAAACTAAAATAATTTGCCTTCAAAACTCCAAACAGAGAAAGAACAAACCAAGCTGGTTTCTAGGTGACAAAAAGATCGACGAAGTGGACACCATCAGATACCTTGGAATTATCTTTAATAACAGCTCTATAGAGTCACCGGGACAAGAGTTCTTAAAGAGCAAGATCACAATCCTGATAACACAGGGTCGGTTGATAGATAAATGATTTGGAAGATTTTCTCTCATCGCCCTAGTCAATTTCTATAGAAACAAGGTGGTTCCTACTATAACATATGGAGTGGAAGGCCTAATCCATATGCCATCTGAAATATGGCCTACATTGGAAGGCAAATTCTGGCGATCCATCTTAAACTTAGCCAATTCAGCTGGAACGGTGAGAATTAGAAGTGAACTGGCCCTAACATCATTGGAAGCAATCGTTGAATGGAAGGGGTTACATTTGTACCGGAAAACTTTGCCTCCTTTCTGTGCAGAAATATATGAAGTAATCCATGATTAAATCTCCAAAAACACAACTAAGATACTAAATAAATGGGTCATAAACCATCAAAAAACACTTTTGGAAATTGGTTGCTCAGAACAGGACTTGATCTCTAATCCTTTAAGAATCAGGAAAAAGTTTTTTTCGAACACGACTGGATTAAAACAACAGAGAAAACAAGTCAAAGTAGCCTAGCAGCAAACCTACCCTTGATTCTAACAAAATTGAATCATCAAAGAGGCTACTTAAAGAAATTTCCGGACAGGGCCTCCAGAGACATTTTTCTCAGAATGAGATTGAACTTGTTAAAAACCAATGAAAGTAATCACATTCAAGGAACATCCACCGTCAAAACTTGGTGGTTCTGTGTACCATCCGAAGATGTCAAACGGGAAATCGTATTGTGCCTCCTATACTGTATGAATATATGTATATTGGCCTAAGCGAAGAAAACCGCGCTACAAGGTCCTGACCTTAAATCTGTATTAGCCGCCATTTTAGGTTTGTCTGCCATTTTTGATCCTTACTCTAAAGTCAACCTGCATTATAAAATGGTGAACAATGTCATTCCGAATGTAACATGTCCGTCTTGACATCTGTGTACAAGCTAATATGTAACTTGCCTGCAGGCCAAATGTTAGGTTCATGAACTGAGACACACTGTTGCTATTGTAACTTGTTGGTGAATGTATTAATGGTAAACCCTAAATGTATAGTTGTATGAATTCGGCATGAACCCTAGACCATGATGTACTAACTTGCAGGTGAGCTGGACATCATGTTTTGGACTGTATAAAAGGTGCGACTATTCTAATGTACAGCCCCACTCACTGAGCACACCGAACAGGGCTGGAGTTCACTGTGTTGTATTGAGGGCCCAATAGATGTCTGTTGCTTTGTCCTTTGAAACTGTTCAGTATAGAATAAAGATCTCTGTATCTTTCTTTGTAACCCGTGTTTGGTGTATTTCCTTTTGGGGTACTCAGCCTCGATATCTTTGATTTTGCTTTCACAAAGAGACCGAGTCAATCAAACACCTGTTGATGTCTTGTAAAAGATGGGAATCTTTGAGAGAGTTATATTTGTCCCCAATACTGAATGAACATACAACAATGAACATGGAGGATTGTTGGAGGACATTCATCTGTGGAGAAAAACATTAGACTAACTATTGCTGTAACCTCCATGATGAAGTCTATCATCTTAAACGTCCCTGAAATTTAGATGTCTAAAAGACTGTGAGAGGGTCACTGTCACAATCTATTCATCTACTCAATCAACTTCCTACTTTCCCCTCTTTGGTTCCATTCCTATTCTCTTCTTTCCATGTAGCCTTTCCTTGTGGCTTTCTCTTTTCTTTGCTCTGGATGAAGAGGACATAGTGATGTCAAATGTTTTTTGATTTCCATCTTGGCACTGGATGAAGAGGACAAAGTGATGTTGAATGTATATTTTTTTTTTTAAAAATGTTAAATCAATTAACTCAAATAAATAATAAAAAGGGACACATACAATAGCATCATTTTCTTTACCAAAACATGACTTGTCCCTACTTGACAGCATTACCCATACTCAACCTGGCATTATCAGAATTGTGATCATGACTAAGTTCCAGATCTTTTCAGTTTGCTTTGCAAGATATAGCTTTTTGAAGCCACTTACTTGCACTCTGTGCTGTTCATTAATAGACAGATCAGTGATTATATCCTAATTATTGTGTTATTGTTTTTTTCTTCCCTTTTGCCTCAATGGACTCCTGTTTCTCTAGCATTTCTTTCCTGTTATTTTCTAAATTACAAAAATAGTATTATTGATTTGTTCTCTTGCCTTGATAAAGCCCAGATGAAGAAACTTGTGGCCATGCAGTTTGCATTTTTTTCTTTTCTGTTAATAATGGAAGTTTTGTGTGAACTATGAATTACTTATAATTACAAAAGTAATTGATGTTTAATTTAGGAAAAGTCCCTTACACACACTTTCACTGAAGAAGGTCTTTGTGCCTATGCAAATTCGAGCAATCCTTACTAGTTTGTGATGTCAATGAACTTGTCAAATCTTAATTAAGACAATACAGTTTTGAGTATGCAGCGCCTGCCGGGGGTGAATTTCTTTACACTAGGCAATGTACTGTTTTCTAACCAGATGCAGAGAGAAGTGTGCTAAAGGTGTATGTTGAGTTTTTAAGGGTGGCCTAAATTAGTGCCACACAGATTTCAGGATTTAGAGGAAGTAGAAGGAGCAGTAAGCCATGTAACCAATGTGACATTGAGTTTGCAGGTGTTGGAGAGTGTGTTTAAATGCATTTGCAGTGGCTCATTGCAAAGCTACGATATGTACTGTAGGAAATGTACTGTAGGAAATGTTTAGTGTGCAGTGAATCAGGAAGTGGCTGAGCAGCCTTACATTACCACCACAGTATGTCTCACAGCTTTGTCTCTTATATTGGCACAGTTAATCCATACCAGTTCAGAGAATGGAGCCAATTTTCTATGCAGGAAGAGCTTTGTTTTGGGGATGAAAAGGGTCAAACAGAAATTACATGTATTGTAAGGGCTGAGACCATGGGAGATATATGGGGAAGGCGAATTGGAGGCGTTAAAGGTTAGCTTGGGTGGTGGGTTAGTGATGTGCTGTTTGTTTATCGGTTTGCAAACCAGCAACAAATGGCATCTTGCCTTGTTCATTCTCGATAGGAATCCTAGTCTTTGGTTTTGTAATGAGACCTGTCATTCTCTCACAGTAGCATTGTCCCCATCTTTCTGACTCAACATTCTGCTACAATCCTGCAAGTGCTCTTATAGACCTATTTCAAGCATTTATCTCTTAGCTTTAAAAAGGAGGCTAACTTAAAGATTATGAGCAACACATATGTGTCTTTCCAGTATGGGTGAAATTATACTTGGCTGGTATGCAGCCAATTTTCTACAAAAATGCCTTTTTGGCAGAAGTGATGGAGTAATAGTGGGTGAATAGCATCCATCTTTCACTGCATAAATCAGTTCCTAATTCTGTCATTGGTCTGCCGTCATCATCCAATCATTGTCAGGTAATCTGCTGGGCATCCATCTTCCATGCATTATCCAGCTGTGTATCCTCTTTCAGAATATAACATAGTTCACTGTTAGGGCTGGATTTGCTTTTTTCAAAATAAACAACCACTTTGAGAATTTTTGTGTTCTTCTTTAATGAGAGGGGTATTTATGTAGCACTGTTTTTGTGATAAATACAACCATTTTATTTATTAGCAGCCAGCAAGACTTACAGGCCGATTCATGGAATAAATAGCGCGGCGCAAGTGGCCAAAAACGTGCGATTCGCAGTGGAATAGCGAAAATCGCAGTGCAAGTGCGAAAATCGCACGAAAAGCAGCGCACATCGATTCATGGAAGGCCGTGCGCGAGAAAACCATCGGATGTGCGCTAAAAAAGTGTGCGGCGCACGTTGGCGCACAGGCCATCTAACGGCGTGCGCCAGGTCACAGCGAAAATCGCACAGGCCACAGCGAAAATCGCACATAGCGCGGCGCACACAACAAAAGTAGGCGGAACACGGGGCGTAACACTCGGAATGGGGAACAACTTGCCAAAATGTGGGCGTCACGGGGGAAGTACAGGGTGCAAGTGCGCGGAACGCCCACACGCTCGCCTACAACACGTATTCATGGAATCGAATAGGGCAAAAAAGCGCACGGTCAAACCAGCGCACAGGCACAAACACGACCGCCACAAGAAAGCAGGCGGTAGCGTCTCTGCGCCTGTAATAAATGTGCGCCAAAAGGTGCGCCAACAAATAGCACCTATATACAGCTATGATGAATGTCCTATACTGTGGCCCTCCAGGGCAAATGACGTGCAAAGGGGTACCCACAAACACGGACACCCGCTGACTGAAAAATAACGTGTGCGTGTATTGCGGGGGCGCTGGAACTTTCACACGCGATTTGGCAGGGTACGTGGATTTCAGGGGTGCGCCGGAAGTTCCACATGCTATTTGGCCGGGTATGTGCGCAGGAATTTCCACACGCGACTTGGCTGGGTACGTGGATCTCAGGGGTGCGCGGGAAGTCTCACACGCGATTTGGCAGGGTATGTGGATTTCAGGGGTGCGCGGGAAGTTCCACACGCGATTTGGCCGGGTACGTGCGCAGGAATTTCCACACGCAATTTGGCTGGGTACGTGGATCTCAGGGGTGCGCGGGAAGTCCCACACGCCATTTGGCCGGGTACGTGCGCAGGAATTTCCACACGCAATTTGGCTGGGAACGTGGATCTCAGGGTTGCGCGGGAAGTCCCACACACGATTTGGCAGGGTACGTGGATTTCAGGGGTGCGCGGGAAGTTCCACATGCGATTTGGCCTGGTACGTGCGTGGGAATTTCCACACGCGATTTGGCTGAGTACGTGGATCTCAGGGGTGCGGGGGAAGTCTCACACGCGATTTGGAAGGGTACGTGGATTTCTGGGGTGCGTGGGAAGTTCCACACATGATTTGGCCAGGTACGTGCGCGGTAATTTCCACACCTGACTTGGCTGGGTACGTGGATCTCAGGGGTGCGCGGGAAGTCCCACACGCAATTTGGCCAGGTATGTGCGCGGGAATTTCCACACACGATTTGGCTGGGTACGTGTATTTCAGGGGTATGCAGGAAATTCTACACGCAATTTGGCTGTGTGCTCCCAGGTATTCCCTGTACACCCTCCACGGCCCCTGCAGGCAGCCGACACCACAGGGGACTACCCTGCATACCTGCTTATGTCACCCAGCACCCCCACCCCCCAGCAGTGTGGGGCACCCTCCACCAGGCCCCCACTCATGTCCCCTATCACCCCCACCCCCCAGCATCCATGGGCACCCTCCACCAGGCCCCCCCTCATGTCCAACTCATGTCCCCCTGCACCCCCACCCCCCAGCTTCCAGGGGCACCCTCCACCAGGCCCCCACTCATGTCTCCCACCACCCCCACCCCCCAGCCACCATGGGAAGCCCCCACCACGCCCCCACCCATGTCTCCCACCACCCCCACCCCCCAGCCACCATGGGCATCCCCCACCAGGCCCCCACTCATGTCCCCTATCACCCCCACCCCCCAGCAGTGCAGGGGCAGCCTCCACCAGGCCCCCACTCATGTCTCCCACCACCCCCACCCCCCAGCCACCATGGGCAGCCCCCACCAGGCCCCCACTCATGTCCCCCTGCACCCCCACCCCCCAGCAGTGCAGGGCACCCTCCACCAGGCCCCCACTCATGTCCAACTCATGTCCCCCTGCACCCCCAACCCCCAGCAGTGCAGGGCACCCTCCACCAGGCCCCCACTCATGTCCCCTATCACCCCCACCCCCCAGCATCCAGGGAAACCCTCCAACAGGCCCCCCTCATGGCCCCCTGCACCCCCACCCCCCAGCAGTGCAGGGCACCCTCCACCAGGCCCCCACTCATGTCCAACTCATGTCCCCCTGCACCCCCACCCCCCAGCATCCAGAGCACCCTCCATCAGGCCCCCACTCATGTCCAACTCATGTCCCCCTGCACCCCCACCCCCCAGCATCCAGGGGCACCCTCCACCAGGCCCCCACTCATGTTTCCCACCACCCCCACCCCCCAGCCACCATGGGCAGCCCCCATCACACCCCCACCCATGTCTCCCACCACCCCCACCCCCAGCCACCATGGGCATCCCCCACCAGGCCCCCACTCATGTCCCCTATCACCCCCACCCCCCAGCAGTGCAGGGGCAGCCTCCACCAGGCCCCCACTCATGTCTCCCACCACCCCCACCCCCCAGCCACCATGGGCAGCCCCCACCAGGCCCCCACTCATGTCCCCCTGCACCCCCACCCCCCAGCAGTGCAGGGCACCCTCCACCAGGCCCCCACTCATGTCCAACTCATGTCCCCCTGCACCCCCACCCCCCAGCAGTGCAGGGCACCCTCCACCAGGCCCCCACTCATGTCCCCTATCACCCCCAGCATCCAGGGGCACCCTCCACCAGGCCCCCACACATGTCCCCTATCAACCCCACCCCCCAGCAGTACAGGGCCAGCCTCCACCAGGCCTCCACTCATGTCTCCCACCACCCCCAGCTACCATGGGCAGCCCCCACCACGCCCCCACTCATGTCCCCCTGCACCCCCACCCCCCAGCAGTGCAGGGCACCCTCCACCAGGCCCCCACTCATGTCCAACTCATGTCCCCCTGCACCCCCACCCCCCAGCAGTGCAGGGCACCCTCCACCAGGCCCCCACTCATGTCCCCTATCACCCCCACCCCCCAGCATCCAGGGGCACCCTCCACCAGGCCCCCATTCATGTCCAACTCATGTCCCCCTGCACCCCCCCCCCCAGCATCCATGGGCACCCTCCACCAGGCCCCCACTCATGTCCCCTATCACCCCCACCCCCCAGCATCCAGGGGCACCCTCCACCAGGCCCCCACTCATGTCCAACTCATGTCCCCCTGCACCCCCACCCCTCAGCATCCAGGGGCACCCTCCACCAGGCCCCCACTCATGTCCCCTATCACCCTCACCCCCCAGCATCCAGGGGCACCCTCCACCAGGCCCCCACTCATGTCTCCCACCACCCCCAACCCCCAGCAGTGCAGGGCACCCTCCACCAGGCCCCCACTCTAGTCCAACTCATGTCTCCCACCACCCCCACCCCTCAGCAGTGCAGGGGCACCCTCCACCAGGCCCCCACTCATGTCCCCCTGCACCCCCACCCCCCAGCATCCAGGGGCACCCTCCACCAGGCCCCCACTCATGTCCCCTATCACCCCCACCCCCCAGCATCCAGGGGCACCCTCCACCAGGCCCCCACTCATGTCCAACTCATGTCCCCCTGCACCCCCACCCCCAGCATCCAGGGGCACCCTCCACCAGGTCCCCACTCATGTCCCCTATCACCCCCACTCCCCAGCATCCAGGGGCACCCTCCACCAGGCCCCCACTGATGTCTCCCACCACCCCCACCCCCCAGCAGTGCAGGGCACCCTCCACCAGGCCCCCACTCATGTCTCCCACCACCCCCACCCCCCAGCAGTGCCGGGGCACCCTCCACCAGGCCCCCACTCATGTCTTCCAAAACCCCCACCACCCAGCAGTGCAGGGCACCCTCCACCAGGCCCCCACTCATGTCCGACTCATGTCTCCCACCACCCCCACCCCTCAGCAGTGCAGGGGCACCCACCACCAGGCCCCCACTCATGTCCCCCTGCACCCCCACTCCCCAGCATCCAGGGGCACCCTCCACCAGGCCCCCACTCATGTCCAACTCATGTCTCCCACCACCCCCACCCCTCAGCAGTGCAGGGGCACCCTCCACCAGGCCCCCACTCACGTACCCCTGCACCCCCACCCCCCAGCATCCAGGGGCACCCTCCACCAGGCCCCCACTCATGTCCCCCTGCACCCAGGTCCTCACAATCCCCAATCATGTGCGTTATGGTCAGCCTCCACAGCCAAAAGGCCCTACCAAGTAACCCATTCACCCACATGGAAATGGAAATTACATGTAACACCCCCAATGTTCATAAAGCAAATGAACCCATGTCCGTCACACACAATGGTTGCAATTGAATGGGAAAACAGCCAACATGACATGCATGAAACCAATGAGATGATACCACACAGTGAAGTATGAAAACAAAATTGTAAAAAAAAAAATTGAATGCAAATGAAATGAAACAAACTACAATGGCAATGAAAAAAAAGATAAGCTGCATGTCCGTCCAAAAAAATCAAAACTACAAATCCAAATCCAAAAAAATGTTGTCCAAAGTCACATTAAAAATAAAATCAATCTGAGAGAGAAAAATAAATGCAAAGACCATTGCTCCATGGTGAATAAAAAAAAAAAAAACAATCCAATGAAGAACTATGTACAAAACATCCAAGGGTCCATGAGCTCAACTGAACAAAGGACACCTACAAAAAACCCTAACTAAAATGCAACTATATACAAAAAGTGGAGCAGTGTCCGTCAACTCCAAATCATAAGAAGAAACAAAGGAAACCTAAAACTAAAGAACTATATACAAAGGCGGCGGGCAAGTCCAGCGGCTCACTCCGTGGTGTTCCGGGCCAGGGCATCATCAAACTCCTCGTCTATGTCCCGGAGGCGGTCCTGTTCCATGGCCCCGAGAGTCCGCAGGGACGACGCCATCTGCTCCTCCAACCCCCTGCGGATTGCCTCGAGGCACTCAGCCCGCCTCAGGGCCCTCCGCATGGAGTTCTCCGCCCTGACCATCGTGAGCCGCGCCTCTTCCGCCCGCCGCCGCTCCGCACCTATCTGCTGGCCCAACCGCAGCCACACGGAAGACACTTCGTGTCGTGGGTCCTCCTGCCCTCCGGCCGATGCCTGCCCCTCTGATGTTGATGGCCCCGAGCCATGATGCCTCCCACGTTGACTCTGCTGCTGCCTCCGACGCAACTGCCTCTGCCAGCACGACGGCATCCAGGCTGATGGAATCCACCGACGCCGTCGTGCACGTGCCCTGCCTGATGATGCCGGCACATCCTCCATCTGCTGGGTTACAGTTGCTGTGTTGTCCACCCCTGCTGGACCTCCGACTCCCGACTGTGGCAGGGATGGGATCCCCACCGAGCTGGCTGCATTGGTCAGGGCAGGTCCACAGGGGGCCCTGGTGGCATCTGGGCCGGAAGACGGCAAGGAGAACGACCGGCGTATAGCCTCCACAGAGGAGGAGAGGGCCGCCAGATTGGCCGACACATGCAGGAAACCCCCGAACATGGAAGATCCCAATTGGGCCATGTCGGCACGGTGCTCTTCGTGATGACGTGCATGCTCCTCCCGGGAACACGCGCAAAGAAACACGTACGCCAGTAGGAAGCAGGCATACGTCGACCCGCGATGCATACATTTGTGTGCAAAAAACTAACAAGCTCAGATGCCAGGATGAATATACCGTTCCTAGAAGCAGTGGCCGTGGGCTACCAAAGGAGGAGGAGGAGGATAGTCAGGGCCAGAATTTTAACACCCAGAACCAGCCTTTTCGGGATGCCTGATGACCAGGTGTATGGGAGGTACAGGTTTCCACCAGACATAATACTGGACCTGGTGAGTGAGTGGGAGGATGACCTCACATCACCCACCCTGTGCTCCCAAGCACTCAGCCCCCTGGAGAAGGTCCTCAATGTACTGCACTTCTTAGCCACTGGATCATTTCAGCGGACAAGTGCCATAGTGGGTGGGGTGTCACAGGCCACGCAGTCACGCTGCCTACACCAGGTCTTGAACATCATCACTGCACGCCCATCAGTCCGCAGGCACATATACCTGCCCAGAACACCTGCAGAAAGGCATGCTGCCGCCCTGGATTTTTACGGTGTGGCATGATTCCCCAAAGTGCTAGGTGCCATCGACTGCAACCATGTGGCTCTACGGGAATCATCACCTCAGTATATGCCAACTATCCCAGGTCCACCCACGACGGCTTCATTTACCGAATGTCCACCCTAAGCCGGGACCTAGAAGATGGGCGGCATGGCGATACATGGCTGCTTGGTGAGTATGAATGCCACTGCACATGCATGCATGTCAGATACTGAGCAAGGTCACAACCCCACCAATGATACCCATCACCACCTCCACAGGGGACAGTGCTTACCCTCTCAGCCCCCACATGATGACGTCAATTCGGAACCCCACCACGCCACCCGAGGTAAGATATAACACAGCCCACATTGCAACCCGAGGCATAGTGGAGCGCACATTCGGAGTGCTTAAGTCACGCTTTCGCTCCCTTGACCGTTCTGGCGGGCAGCTGTTATACGCTCCCCCAGTAGTGTGCAGGATCATAGTGGCAGCATGTGTCCTGCACAACGTTGCAACACGCCGGGGCCTGGCCGTGGACATGGTGGTGCCCCCACATCCCCAACCACATGCACGCCCGCTGCGCATGGGAGGGGAAAGGGTACGGGGGAGGCAGCCCGTACACAGCTAGTGGCTAATTACTTCACATAGAAATCACACCCCTGTGGAGTGCACACTGCCCTGGCACATACCATCTGACAATCAATGATGACTCAACCTGACACTGATCCTGAATATCTGGAGAATCAACCGTCAAAACCATATCAGCCTGAGATTGTTCACCTGGAAGTGTTACAATGTGTGCATCCCTACCTACACAGACACCACCAATGCAGTTTCGTGAAAAAACACATTCATGCAGCTAAAATGAATACCCACTTGCAAAATGCAACATGAGGACAGTGCCATGTCACCCAACCCATCCCCAGCACCGCCACACGACACACCGTGCCATGTCATGCTATGTGCAGGTAAACAAAGTAATCCCCACAACATGACACAAGTGTCACAAAGTACAGTGTCCCTAATTGAAACTCGCTACACCTGAAATGCTCACAGTAATGCAGGACCAACAACACACCTGAGCAGGTATTTAGCAATAGCACTTATCAGCTACTGACCCTCAAAACTACCATTAACATGACATTACGAATGTAAGGAATCAGTAGTCTCACCACCTGAAAATGCCTGCACTCCCACCACTTCCAACTGTACAGTGTTGCCGCCATGTAGAGTTGTTGGTGCACTGCTGCCAACATGGACCCCATTTCCAAAGTAGAGGGCCTTGTGTAGACATGAGGAAAGGACCTCCAAATTAGGAGGTAGACATGGATGATGAGTTACACATCAATGCAACATGCAGTGTACAACACAACAGCATTATGCACTAGGAATGTATACACAGTATTGACTAGACTACCCACACATGTAGTGGGAGTCCAATGTCACCATGTACGTCAATGTCACTTGGGCACACCCTTTGCAAGCCCATGGAAACGGGAAGCAGGAGGGGTGTGTGTGACAAAAACCCAAGCATCTGAACCAAATACATGACAAGCCTGCATGTGCCCAGCCACAATGCAGCGTATGCCCACGGGAGCCACACAAGGCAACACACTGTCCCAAAAAAAAAAAAAAGAAATTTAAAAAAATAAAAAAAAATAAAAAATGGCCATTAATGGGCCCGGGGGGGGGGGGTTGGGGAGGCCACGCAGGAGGTCAGAGGACAGGGTGTACACCAAAACCCACCTGTGTGGATCTTGCGAAAAAAAAACACCTCCATGGGCTCATGGCCCACACGGCTACCCTATTGTGGGAGTATCACTTCTGTCGCTATTATCACCCTGTGCAGCTGAATCCGGAGGTAGTGGCACTATGGGAGGCAGCCCACGCAAGGCCCTAGTCTGTTCCTCCATGGCTGCAAGCAGGCGGGTGTGGTAGGTCTCGTTCTGGAGGATGAGTGTGCGGAGGTCCCCATGCAACAACTCACGGGATGCCCGGACCTTCACCCTAGTTGCCTGCATCTCAGCTGAGAGCGTACGGGTGAGACGCTCCAGCTGCTGTTCTGTCCTTCGGTTTGTTGAAGCCTCAAGCTCAACAAGAGTCGTTCTGAGGTGAAGGAGTTCCAGCCTCAGGGCTTCCCTGTGGCCCTGGGACTCTATGGAGATGGCTTTCTGCAGAGTCGCCAGTGCTGCCCGCCTATCCCTGTTGGACGCCAACATGTCCACCCTGTGTGACTGGCAGATGGAGTCGGTTGCCGGCTGTAGTCGCTCCATCAGCCTTTCGGGGGGGGACAATGGAAGTGGCCATCCTATCCATGGCCTGAGCCATCATCTCTGATGATGCTGCCTGTTGGGGTGTCATACCATAAATGGATTGCTCCCATGCAGTATTGCCAGGTGGCATACGGCCACCATGTCGGCGGGCACCAAACCTGTCTGGGGCAAGGCGAACTGCGACTTGCTGTGCCGGCACTGCCTGAGGCTGCAGGACTGCATTCCCCCTCTGATCTGCTGGCCCAGGAACAGGATCAGATGTCGCGGAGTGTGACCCTGCATCCGTAACCACCAAAGGCGTGGCTGCCAACACTGACATCCCCATTGAGGGTTCTGACCCTGGTGCAGGTGGGTGGGACAGAACAGAATCCCTCCCAGGAACACTCACCTGCGACCTGCGATGGCACGTAGGTCTCATCATCCGAATCAACACCTGAGTACAGCTCGGGGGAGGTGCAGCCAGAGACACCCCTTGAGAGCACGACCTGCAGCAGTTGTGGGTTCTCACCCACCACCACACCACGTCCCTCACTGGTGGTCGGTCGGCCCTCAGACCCCTCCTGGGTCTGCACCATCTCCACAACCCCAGCAGTATCAGGTGCGTCTTCCCCTGCAAAGACATAAAAGCAAACAAATGGAAACAGGCATTAGCACCATGGCACACAATGAGGGCTGAGAAGCAACAGAACCAGTACTTGATTGACACATGTCCCACATGACTAAAACCCTCCCATGCATGCACCCTCACTGCGTATGAAGGGTAGGCAAATGGCACACACTGATGATACCAAGATGGAAGATGAACACATTTTCTGCATGCTGCCTGGCAGTGGCATCACACATTGGCCTGTGATTGCCAGGTGAAATACACATGCCATCACACAGATGGCATGTACCATTGCTATTGAGTGAAGATGGAGAGGAGGGCAGCACTTATTCATTCAGTCCAGTTCCCTCATGTAATAGCTTTTCTAATTCAAACAGGTATGATTTTTCACCTGGAGCTGCCAGTCCAAAATGGTCCGATTGCACAGGGACATGTCTAAACAAATGATATCCAGGTAACAAAGTCACTCCACTTTACCATAGCCATGTCAGACATGTGACTAGAGGACTGAGAAATGCCTAGTAAAAGTGGTGGAATGCAAACAATCTACCTGAATGAACAGAGAAAAATAAGCAACAATGTTGTGGCAAGACACTTCAAGGGCAACTGGCGTGCTGTTGGGCTAGATGTCTACTGTTGGCAGAAGGGATACTGCTATGCCCAAATGCTGCTGCGCAGAATGTATTGCATGAAGCACATGGGTGACCCAAACGACTCAGGCGCACACACCATCACCTGGCACACAAACAGAAGCCCTCACACACACACCATGCAACATGGATGACACACACATGCATGTGCACTCACCGGACAATGCCTCATAATCAGGCAGATCTCCCACGCCTTGGATCTGTTCCTCCGTGACGTAGGTCCCAGCGACTGACTCATGTGGAGTGAGTTCCATGTCTTCTACTGGAGACCCACCTCCAGTCACTAGAGTTGCGGCATGACTTGAGGCCAGCTTATTCTTTGCCCTGCGCTTTAGGTCATTCCAGCGCTTATAGCAATCATTGGCTGTGCGCCTCACGATTCCAAGGGCACTTACGATGTCTGCAACGGTCTGCCAGTGTGCCCTGGCGTTGTGCAGGTGTGGTCTTGGATCCTGCAACAATGACCATTTCGTTATCATGTGCAGACACATACTCGACAAGTGCATTCAGTTCGGCATCCGTGAAGCTGGGCTTCCTCGACGGGCCGGACTGTGTAGCCGTGTCTGGGGCATCAGCCTGTGCCCGACGAGCACTCTTCCGCTTGGAAGGTGGTGGTGATCCTGAGTGTCCTACGCCACTCTGGACACTAGGGGCAGGAGCCCTGGTGGACTCTGTATCAGGAGTGTGGGATTGCACACTCAGCATGGGAGTTGGTGCAGGCATTGGCTCAAGTGTAATGGTGTCAGGGGGAATGTCAGCAGGATGGACTAGGACCGACACTGTCCTGGCTGGGTGTGTGAGAGCTGGGGTGGATGGAGCTGCAGCTGCCCCTGCAGCCTCTCCACCCTGCCTACTTGGGGCAGCAGATGACCTTGCTGCCCCTGATCCACGTGGCCTGATGACATCAACGTGCACCAGCGCACGTGTCATAGGCCTGCTGACCTGGAAGTCAGCCATGTAGTCAGCCAGGTCTGGTGCCACAATGGGCTGGTCCAACAAGGGCTGAGCATGGATGTGTCAGCCACATCAGCCTCAACCAGGCGGGCCGGGGGGGGGGTTATGGGTGCCCTTGACTGGTCCTCCACACATGGGTGGACAGGGTCACCCTGCAAGTAACGACCACGTCCCCTACTGGATCCGCCACGGCCACCACTTGTGGCTCGTCCACCTTTGCCACCCTTACGGATTCTTCGCCTCCCAACCATGGCACTGATGTTAATGTGCGTATGGGAGTGGCTGTAAACTATTGTCCTGGGCAATTGGGGGTCAAAGGGGTTGGGTACCAGATGGTAATTGTACCCTATTGCTCTAGCAAGGCTGAATGTGACCCCTGGGGAAAGATGACGGGTCACGCAACGCACAGGAAGCCCAAAAAAGGGAGATGACGTGCATGCAATCCCTCCTAGACCACGTGTGCAGAAAAAAAAACCTGCACTACGCTGTGGCACCCAGTAACACAAGAATGAACGTATGCGTGTCACACGCAGCCTAGATTGACCTCTGAAGGGGTAGGCTACACACGGGGCAAGCACAGATGTTAGATACGTGCGTGACTCACCGTCTGCCAGGAAAAAGAGCGTGAAAAAGAAGCACGTGTGCGCGTTGGCAACACCCCCGCCAAAAGAAGAATTGTACTCTGTCTGAGGAGACAGGACAACAGTAGAAGGGAACGCTCTTTGAGGGAACAGGCTCAGGAAAACCAGAAAAAGAGAGAAAAGATTAAAAGCTGTCAGAGGTAACAGGGAGTACGAACTTGAAACGCTGTGAAGTAAATCGCGTGTGAAACGACAAGAAGTACGGATTTCACCCACTCGCTCGCCACGAAAAGCACGTACAAGGAAATGGTGTTCTACACGTACCTTTTATGCAGGCCCACACGTCCAGCGTCACTTCCGCGTGTACGTGCTAGGGCCATTTCCACCAATTACACGCTTTGTCACTTCCGCGTGTACGCGCTAGGGCCATTTCCACCAATTACACGCTTTGTCACTTCCGCGTGTACGCGCTAAGGCCATTTCCACCAATTACACGCTTTGACAGTCGGACGTGTCTTTCATTTTTTTAACACGCAACATTTCAAACGTGTGCCATATTCAACGTGCATGTGACTTCATAGACGCGCATACGCTGGTGGCCTTTGGGCCAATGAATGTACAGATGTGTGCTGACGTGCTTACGCCCTAAGGGCCTTTCCTCGAATTACATGCAGACGTGCTGGATTTTCACATGCAAAATCACTCCGTATCAAGCTGGCCACGCGTTCACACACGGAAGACCAAGCTCCTGCCCAGAAGGCCGAATTACTGCCCCCCAGAGCCCTGAGCACGCTCCCACCTGCCATCTGCTGCTGCCTGACTGCCTGCTGCCCACGTGCCCTGCCATTTGCTGCCTGCACATCAGCCAGGGGTGCTGTTGCTGTGACCACCCCTGCTGGAACCGAAGACTCCCGACTGATTTTCCATCGCCCCACAGCCCAGCCCCAGGACCCAGTTGCCCACCCACTCCTGCCTCTGGGGTTGCCATGTCTGGCACTGCAACATCTGGCACCAGTGGCAACCCCCGGCCAAGGAGGCAGAGGGGCACCAGCTTCACTGCCACCGAAGTTGGTGTCCTGGTGGAGCATGTCCTGGGGCAGTATGATGCCCTCTTCGGAAGGTTGCGCGCCGACAAGGAAGGACGGACTCGGATCTGGATGGACATCGTGACTGCCATCAACACGGAGGAGGTGGCAGTCCGCGACTACGAACGTGTCAGGAAGCGCTGGGAGGACTTCAGGTCCAGGACCCTCAACAAGGCCCAGCGCCTCCTGAAGGCAGCGGATGCTAAGGGGCGCCGGGGCCACTTGTCGGAATGCATATCCCCAGCGCTCCACGTCCATGTCCTTGAGAGGCAGACCCGTCTGGAGTCGAGCGGTAAGTGTACATGCATACTGATTGTAAGCTGTGCGTGTGGTGTGCCAGGAGTGTGCAGGTTGAACATGTATTTTTATGTGGGCAAGTAGGGGGGGTGTACAGGGCCGTGAGGATGACACATGCGAGGGGTCTCATGTGTGACACATGGATGGTGCTTGTGTGTGTGGGCTTGCATGGCACAGGATGTGGAGGAATGATTGTCAGGTGTGACATGGATGTCGATCGGAACACTGCGACAGTTGGCGGAGGTGTACACATGCATGCAAGTTTGGTGGTGTGTGTGCATGTGTAGTGTACTCCCTATGTTGCATGTGATGTGTGGATGACCTTTGGCTGCTCATGCTGTGGTATGTGAATGGATGGTGCTGGCTGTTGCAATATGGCTGTGGTATGGCTCATGTGTGCAAGTTGAAATGAAATGTGTGTTGGGGATTGTGATGCCATGTCTGAGGTTTACCAATGCCACTCATGTATGACTGTCATGTGTGTATGAGTCCATTGGACAGTACCCTGATGCCTGTGTTTTCTTTCTCCCTGTCTGCAGCGTCAACTGATGAAGAGGGCGGAGAAGGTGTTGTGGAGCACAGCGGCAGGGGTCGCACCACCAGCCGGAGACGCAAGGCCCGGATCCTCTCCCAGGTTCTGATCTCGTCGGGGAGTGAGGAGTCCGGTGCAGTGTCCCAGGCTGCAGCTGCCGAGGGGAGGTCCAAGAGGCGGAGGTTGGAGTTGGACTCCTCGGCAGCAGAAGGGGCAGCTGGGACCCCACAGGGCCCAACGGAGGAAGATGGCACGGAGTCATCCAGGTTGGTGGGGGGTTTGGAGGAGGAGGAGGCCGTGCAAGCGACAGAGGCGGGGTCTGGAGGTGGGGATTCCACTGGTGCTAGTGGTGCAGTGCAGGATCTGGGACAGGAGGCAGCACAGGCCGCCGCGGAGGTGCCTGTGTGCAATCCTGTCCCTGCTCCTGTCACTGCATCATCTTGCACCAGCGGGGATGCCTACCTCCAGACCCGTTCTCAGGGAGGGGATTGGCTTACACCACCTGGCCTTCCTCTCCCTGCGGATGTGGCTATCCTGCACCAGGTTGAGCCTGTCCAGGGTGGGGTGGCGTTGCGTCAACGGGCCGTGCAAGCTGACCTGCAGTCTTTTCATGATGAGTCTGCACGTCTTCTCACATGACTCGTTGACTGCGTTGTCCCACTAGGACAGCTCACCAGGGCTGGATTCCGCCGTTTCCTGGACCTTGTTCCAACCCCCTCCTCCACGGAACCCCCTATGTCCCAGTCGTCCTCCTTGCCATCTTCCCACCCATGTATCACCTGGGTGCCCTGTGGAGCTGCCTCCGACCGTGCGGCCAGGCTGGTGGACAACAGATCCCTGCCACAGTCGGGAGTCGGACATCCAGCAGGGGTGGCCACATCAACGACTGCACCCCAGCTGGAGGAGGATGTGCAGGCATCATCGGACAGGGCACATGGACAGCAGCAGCTGCAGCAGCAGGAGGCTGTAGGTGGGAGCCACGATAGCTTGGGGCCTTCAACATCGGAGGGGCAGGCATCAGCCGGGGGGCAGGAGGACCCTGGACGGGAAGTGTCTTCCGTGTGGCAGTGGTTAGCCCACGCCATAGATGTGGAGCGGCGGCGGGCGGAAGAGGCGTGGCTCACGATGGTCAGGGTGGAGAATTCCATGCGGAGGGCCCTGAGGCGGGCCGAGTGCCTCGAGGCAATCCGCAGGGAGTTGGAGGTGAACATGTCGGCATCCCTGCAGACCCTCGGGGACATGGAACAGGACCGCCTCCGGGACATAGACGAGGAGTTCGATGATGCCCTGGCCCGGAACACCACTAAGTGAGCCGCTGGACTGGCCCGCCGCCATTGTATATAGTTATTTAGTGATAGGTTTCCTTTATAGTTTATTTTTATTTGGAGTTGACGGACACTGCTCCACCTTTTGTATATAGTCCCATTTTAGGTTTTTTGGTAGGTTTCATTTCTTCTGTTGGGATGATGGACCCTGAATACTTTGTACATAGTTGGACTTTGGATTTGGACATTTTTTTTACTATGGCTACTACTTTGGAGACATGAGTGGGGGCCTGGTGGAAGCTGACCATGGTGGCTGGGGGTGGGGGTGGGTGGGAGACATGAGTGGGGGCCTGGTGGGGGCTGCCCATGGTGGCTGGAGGGTGGGGGTGGGTGGGAGACATGAGTGGGGGCCTGGTGGGGGCTGCCCATGGTGGCTGGGGGGTGGAGGTGGGTGGGAGACATGAGTGAGGGCCTGGTGGGGGCTGCCCATGGTGGCTGGGGGGTGGGGGTGGTGGGAGACATGGGTGGGGGCCTGGTGGAGGGTGCGCCACACTGCTGGGGGGGGTGGGGGGTGGGAGACATGAGCAGGTGTGCAGGGTAGTCCCCTGTTTTGTGGGCTGCCTGCAGGGGCCGTGGAGGGTGTACAGGGAACACCTGTGAGGACCCACCCAGCCTAATCGCGTGTGATTATTCCTGCGCACCCCTGTAATACACGTACCCAGCCAAATCGCGTGTGATAAT
Source organism: Ambystoma mexicanum (assembly GCF_040938575.1). Lineage (NCBI taxonomy): Eukaryota > Metazoa > Chordata > Amphibia > Caudata > Ambystomatidae > Ambystoma > Ambystoma mexicanum. Next base: position 226,143,728 of record NC_090933.1, on the reverse strand, counting down.
TCCCGCGCACCCCTGTAATACACGTACCCTGGCTAATCGCGTGTAAAACTTCACGCGTACCCCTGTCATATACGTACCCAGCCAAATCGCGTGTGAAAATTCCCGCATACTCCTGTAATACACGTACCCTGGCTAATCGCGTGTTTAACTTCCCGCGTACCCCTGTAATACACGTACCCTGGCTAATCGCATGTAAAACTTCCCGCATACCCCTGATATGAACGTTACCCACTTTGCGTTCCTTGTTTGGCAGCCCTGTAAACTGGTCCAGGGTTAGCGCAGCCCCTTGCGATGATTTAGCGATTTTGATGGCTTTTCCTTGCGCGAGGGCGTTCTTGGGGGCGTTACTGGTGCTGCTGCAGGGTCGCTGCGATGCTCTGCGCCACGGCTGGTTTGGGAGCCTGAAATCCATGAATACGCGGTGCGCGGAAATCGGTTTTGGCGCACGCGCCTGGCGCAGACAATCGCACGCGGACACTCTGCGCCAGCCGCTTGCGACACTTTTCTGCGAAATTCTATGAATTACCCTGTAAGTCTTTCCTATGGAAATTGAAATACAAAGGGGTGATGAGGGACAGTGTTGGAAATGGTGGTTATGTATTGATGCTCTTTGATGGCCTCCTCAGATGATGAGATGAGTGAGATCACGGAACTAGGGAGGATATTGCAGCTGGAAATACAAAGTGAGGAGAGAGAGTGCAAGGTGGATTGGTCTACAGATACCCTGTTGAACAAGGAGCAGAAGCAGGGAAAAACTAAAGCTGAATCTATGCAGCAGGAACATATGGAATAGTGTTTATTTCTCCTTCATGCTCTCTTCCTTACCACAGATATATCTAGGGATGTTTTCTAGTGCTGCCATTCTCTAATCCCAATGGTTGTGAATCTTAGTCAATGGGCCTCATTACAACCCTGGCGCTAATGGGTTAACAGCATGCAGCCTTTTACGGCGCTGTTAACCCATTAGCGCCTGATTACGAGGACCCTTTGCGGGACCCGACCTTATCGGCTGGTCTACACCAGCCATTAAAGTAGGGACCCGCAAAGGGACCTTGGTCCTAAGTACGGTACCGCAATTTACAGTACCGTACTTAGCGACTTCCCCATTCCCATAGAGCCCTATGGGGCAAAAATGGGAATGGGGAAGGGCCATGGTTCAATGGGGAATTACCGCCCCGCCAACCTTGGAATGGGGTGGTAATTCCCCATTGAACCATGGCGGACCCGTTACAACACCGGCACCAACCATGGTGCTAATAGCGCCATGGTTTAGCGGCGGTGTTGTAATCAGGGCCAATGTGTAATCTCTGTTGCAGGTTATGGGAAGCCACGTGACAGTATGTGCTGAAGTGAGGTCAGCCATGGAGACTTGAGTGAGAGCCTTGAGGGAGAGAGTGAAGGTGGTGTAGAAGTTGAAGCTGCAATAATGACAGCAGGAAGAAAACAAATGATGTGCCCAGAAGGACGTACATATTGGTGATGAAGTTGGGTTTTCTCAGGGCTGGTTGATGTAGATGAAGGGTGAGGCTAGGATACATGATCCCTACAGAGCTGCAGAAGATGACAAAGGCATTGAAACGACCAGAAAACACATGGGCGAGAGCAAGAAAATCAAACCTTGTTGATAAGAATCAGGAGTAAAGAGCAATATCTGTAGAAATTGTGATAATAGCAATTTAATTATATTTTCAGACTCATCAATTTTCTATAAATGAGTCTAATGAACTGGTGTCATTAAAGGAGTGTGTGTGAGGATGAAAGTTCTAATCTATTACATGGGGATGCTTCATAACCTGACTTGTCCCTGATAAGTCGTCATCCATGGCTGGCCCCATCAAGGACACAAATCCTACATGTGCTCCTGAGAGACAGTTTGACTCTCAGGCTTAGAAAGCCCAAATGCTACCCTATTTCCTGTGTGACTCTCCTCACAAAGCAGTTTGCGTGCGCTCCACTGGCTGACTATGAAGTGTAATTCTAGTGGGGTACAACCTTCAAGACACAAGAGATGCCTCCAATGTGAACACTTGTGTAAAATCCAGTGCAAATGAAGTTCATGTGAGACTGAATGATAGAAAAATGTTGCTAGTCAAAATCATCTGCCGGACTAGAAAGGAAGTGGGCTACAGAGCCAAGAGCAGATATGATGTGATGACCAAACAAGGTCTGGATTACTTGCAGGAATCTGTGTCTAAGTGAAATCTTAGGAACATGATATGAACATTAATGTATGGATTACAGGGCTGCCAAACACAGCAATTGTCCTGTGAATGAAAACTGAGTTGGTGATCAGCTGCCAAAAACCCTAATTTATCCTGATGGTAAATGCACATACTTTGTCAGTCAATGGATATAGGTCATAGGGACGAGTCTCATAAAAGATGAAGAATCCATCCCAAGACTAAGAGAAAGGGAGCTGTTTCATCCTACATGCCTCCAATCATATTTTCTGTGGTAATGCTCTGCCAATTACAATTATTATTCTTTATTATTCAATATTATTGTTTATTATTGTTTAAAGTGCAGACCTAGCTCTAGAGGCAGCATAATTCTGTACAGAGTGTGGATAACCAGCATTAGGGTTGTCATCTTTTAACACTAGTGCAGTTCTGTGAGTGGAGGTTTATGTGTTGGTATTTGCATCCATTGGAATTAGCCCTTGTTCAGTTGTTGTTGGAAAATGCCATATTTTGAGAGATTTACAAAATTGGAGACTTGCGGGGGCCTTCCAAGCCAACATCTGGATCAAGTTCCCAAGGGTGGGTGCGTGACAAGAGCACTGTTTGTGGTTTCTCTCTTTGTGGACGAGTTGTGATTCAAGCTGGTTGATCGATTTGCTGCATGAGTAGTGTGTGTCACCAGATATGTGGATTTAGACGTGAGGTACACTGGTCTGCTACTTGTGACTGCTTTGAAGAGGATACATGCAGTTGAATAGTATCCTGGCTTGGAGAAGAAGCAAATCTAGTTTGCGTAGGACTGGGTGATTCAGCCACAATTTCATGCACCCATAATAAGACGGGCTGCAGCATGGTGGATTGCTTTTAAGGGAACCAATGAACAGTTGGGAGCCCGGTCAGGAGAGCATTTCCCCCATCGATGTGCAATACCACAAGGGATTTGCACTATGGTCTCAAAGTACTGTGGCAGGATGAAGGGTTTGATTTTTTGAAGGATGGACATTCAGAGCCAGGCTCATTGGGCCTTCTTGGCTATGTGTTTCCAGAGGACAGTCTACTGTCCATGGTGAAACCTAAGGATTTAGATGAGTCTGAGAGTTATAAATCCTTCTAGTCGCATATCATTGACCCATTGTTATATAAGTTGTTTCTTAGTGGGCGGACTGATGAGGACAAATTCAGTCTTGGATGGGTTTAGTTTGATGTAGGCAGTCCACATTCGGGACTGGATGATAGATAGGTAATCATGGAGACAAATGATGTCCAGCACACTATTTACTCACTTGTACAACTGAGAATCATCTGCGTATTGGTGGATGGCTAAATTATGATCTTTGAGGAGAGGGCCCAGAGACTTCATGTAAAGGAAAAAAAAGAATGGGTCAGAGGATGGAGCCTTGTGGAACTCCACATGAGACCTGGAGTCGGTTAGAATGCAACAACTTCATCTGGACGGCCTGGTGTCTGCCCAAAAAGAGGTAAACCATTTCATGACAGTGCCATAGAATCCCATCCTGTCGGCAAGGAGGAAGAGAAGGATGCAGTGGTTGACTATGTTGAATGCAGATAAGAGACACGCCTTGAAACACTTGCGCATAGGCGCTTTACAAATGCTATATCATATCATAAATCATATCAGAGGTCAAGGAGGGTGAGGAGGCTTTTCTATAGAAAATCAATTGAGGTAGAGAGGAGGGGAACAAACGAACATCCTTTTAATCTGATGTTGCTGGTTTTATCACCCAAATGTCTTGGTTTCCACATTTCATTCTAAAATGTGACTTACTATTCCAGCCCACACGGTCCTAACCCATAACCTGACAACTCAACTGAGAATCCTTGATCTATTGGTGCGTGATCCCCCCAAACAACCTGTGCATCAGGTTAATTGTCTGGCCCTTAAACCCAGCCTTAACAGGTGGGCAAATTCCACCAGTGATTCAATAGCAGGCTCCCATGTACTTACAGATATTACATCTCTATTCCACAATAGCAGCATATTCCACAAAAGCAGCATACCATAAAACAGTCTTGGTCGAAACTGACGGAGGCTGCTGATCCTTCTCAGCATTCAATCTTGTAAAACCAGTTTCCTGGCCATTCAAAGTTTCACCTCACAGATACAAGCTTCAGTTATTCACACAAACATCCACAATGAGGGTGTTCACGGCACAAAGAATTATTTATTCATAATATCCCCATATCTCACAACCTTTGAATTTGCATGCACATGGTTAACTGTTTGGTTCTCATTAAGTTTGAGTGACACATCATGCATTCATATTGTATCTATGCTGTATCAAAAAAGTTCTCATTATAATGCATTTTATTATTTTAAAATATACAGTGGACATCACCAAAATATGTACAAACTGCTCAAGGACAAATGCCATGGTTAGTGGGTCATTTATAGGTTAGAATATATAGTGCCTGACCAGTATATATAATATACAGTGGACACGGTAGAAAGCTGTATCCACTGGTAAAGGCCCCAATCTATGGTCGGTAGCCTATTAGTGTTTTATAATATTCAGTGCACATCAGTGAAAATGGTGACAACTGTCTATAACTGAAGGCCATGACTAGTATCCACGTATGTGTTAAAATATATTTGAACAAGGGGTGTTAGTGCACACCAATCTGTATCAAAAAAGAATTTGAAAAAAATTGAATCAATAAACTCTAAATGTTTTAAGGTTCGGGGGAAGAACTATGATCCTGGCACAAGATCACAACAACATACATGAAAAACAAAGAAGATCCAATAGTAGAATCCTCCCGTCCCCTGCACACTATCTTAAACTATGGAAAAGCCAATATTTGTTAAATACTTTGTTCAATTTTGATATAGTCGATATATCATTTTGTAAAAAAAATCATTTAGTAAAAACAAGAATGATGAATTTAATAGCATCACATTTTCTGTAGCTGATAAAAACCCTGTATGTGGCGGACACATTTTGAGGTAAAAACCTCTTTTCAAGAACGGGAAAGGTCAAAAAGACATGATTTACCAAATCAATTAAATGTATTCTTTTAGAGCCACACATATTGCATAATCTCTAGACAATTCAATCTGTGGTGTGTATGATAAGTATCTATAAGGGATTATTGGTATGGAAACCTTAAAAAAAAATAGCGACATAGATGTGACCTCAGCTGTACAACCAATCCAAAATGCTGATAATAAAAGGAATTAGATTAAAATCTTTTGTAGTCACCTTTTGAAATAGTCACCCATGCATCTAGTGCCACAAAGTGTATTGGTGCCCCTAAGGTCATCAAGGGCTTACCTGGCTCCCGTATAGTGGACACAACAGCAATGTAACGAAGAAACGGATTCAAGAAATAAGTTCTACGGATAAAAACATTGTAAGCACACGTGATTCATCAGAACTCCTGATGTATGTCATTGAAAATGGAGAGAATCAAAGTAACCTGTTGAGACCAACATGAGAAGCATTCCAGATAGCCCCTCTCACCTAACCGCATTAAGGGAGAGTCTCTCGTTGTCAAATGGGTAGTGATGGATGACCCTGCGCTCAGGTATCAACAGGGAAACCCTCTAAAACAAACAACACCAAATGGTAAGAGCATAGAAATACACAATTTACATTGGGACGGACAAGCTGTCTGCCATAGATTGAATTATCTATGCAATTGTCACATTAAAATAAGGTTGTGGGCGACCAACCACTTCCCCAATTTCACCTTATAGTCTGATCACCCAAATTGAATAATTAGACTGCCTGCTCATATTTTGAAAAAAGAATGCTGAGAAAAATTACCCAATTTACATTATGATGGTCCCACCCTCAACCAGGAATAGCATTATCTTTGAAATCGCCAAAATTAAAGCAAACCGGGAGCATGAGCACATTACCCAAAATCGCATTATTATAACATCATCCAGACTGAACAATAAAGATCAATTATGCATCCCATTTAGCCAGCAGAGTCTAAAGATCAAAGCTTGAAAACTTACCCCCAAAGGGGGTACACCCGTCACTTCTTGCAGAAAAGCACATGACACTGTGTCAAAGCGATCGTACTGAAAAGGCAATAGGAATATGAAACGTACGTCAGTGCAAGAGAACCATACTTCAAGGTCTTTTGTGCCTACAACAGAGCACTCTTAGTTTGGAAATGAAGGAAAATAAAACCTCACCCTGCTTGGCAGGTCTCAACTGTAACTCGAGCACTCGAGTGTACAGCGTTTGTTACAATCATACTCGGTATGCCATCTTATGGTTACTGGTTAAAGCAAGTATTCAAAGACACTAAAGAGGGACTAACATCCCACATCCATCTTGGGAGGGTGTTCATCAGTTTACACTCAAGTCATATAGAACTATGATGTAAGGCTGGATCAACGTGTAAGTAAGCTATTGATTATTAAATGTAGCACAATTCAACATAGGACAGCCCATTCTCTAGCATAGTCAAGAACTGGTAACCTAGTGTTATAAGGGTAGCCACTCAAGTCACACTTTGACAGTATGTACAAAATATGAGTGCACCCATATCTCCTTGCGCCAAATAGATGTGGATAAAAAATACACATGCCCATCGGTTAGTATAATGAAGAGCTTTAAGAAAAGAAAAAGTCAAACCGCACATATAAATATATTTGACCATGCACACTGACCATGGCTGAACGGCAGGCTTAATGCCAGTTACTGTTGTAATGTAATTATTGATATCATCAGTGATGTGATCTGTGATGTCATCATTGTGATTATAGGCTGCGCAACAGGGGGCACGACGTTAAGGTGGCTTTAGCAGAATTTCAGGGGTTTTGTTGCGTTAAGTTCTCACCTTAGTATTGCTGCAACTAAAAAATGTTCCTTGAACTTCAAATGTTTTATTACAATGTATTGCTCGCCTTAATGTCACTGCAACTAAAGTTTTTTCCTTGATTTTCAAGGGTTTTGCTATTCCATATGCAAATGACATTAATACTACATAAAATTGGGCTAGTGAAAAAAATGTATCATACATGTGTAGAAAGTAAAATAAAAAGAAATTTTGCAACCAAAATCCCCTCAAATAACCATGTTCTAACAAATCTTTGCATGTTTATTTAACTTTTAAAAATGTTTACATTTATGTGTACTGTTGATGAATGGAAAGTTATTAAAGTGTTACAGTAACTCTGTACATAGGCTATATTTACGGAATCTGAAAATAAATCTTTACAAGCCTACTGCCCACATATATATGTACATATTATTATTAATATTAGTTTTAATGGTTTTAAAGCCGCATCTATTGAGATGCATGCACAGCTAAGTACTGCAGCAGCAGAGGTGGTTTACCTGCCATATATGAAGGCCCAATCGGTTTGAAAATGCTGTTGACGTGGCTACGAGGCTTTGCACATGTTCTCACTGGCCAATCACATTGTGGACTCCTATCTGTCTACCCGCATCAAAGACTGAGCAAATGGCACACCGGGATGCATTGACGCGACTGACGTTCAACAACATCCACATGCGGAAAATCATTCAGAAGCACGTCAAATTACATTGACGCAGCTACACACCCCGTGCCTCAATCCCCAGCCAATCATATCACGCTCTGCATCTTCACAACTCCATGTCATTTTTATCCGCGTCTTTGGACCGTCCAATCACACATTCAGATGTGTTAACACGGCTACGCCCATGCCATTTGACAGCAACCACACATACAGCACTGTTTAATCAGTGTGCATGGCAGTCTGTAGCCACGAATAATCACCACACCCACAAAAAAGAAGTTTACATTTATCATTGCTATCTGTGCTTTCTAGTCAAAGTTTATCTGAGTAACTACAAGAACTTTTTCCACTTTACTTCTTACATTCTTTCTCCTTTTTACCCACATTTCCCAAGTCCTATTTTCCTTTGGCTTGTGATTTGTTAAGTTTCTCTATTATTTGTTTTTCTTTTTTTTCCATTTTGTTTTAAACCTTTTTAATTTTTTTAGGAATTGGGCCTCATTACGAGTTTGGAGGTAGCCATGCCTGTAATAGCCATGCCTGTAATACAGGGAGGCTACCTCCAAACTTGCGAAAGAATCCGGCACCCGCGAATGGGCAATTGCCGGGTCATGCCGAGTTTGGTGGACCCGATAATTGCCCATTCACGGGTGCCGGTAATAAGGGACTCCCCATCCCCATTCGACCCCGTAGGGCTGAATGGGAATGGGGAAGGTGGTAGCACCGGTACCCTTAATAACGGTACCGATGCTACCATTATTTCTGCTTGCAGATGCCAGTATGGCCACCAGGTCAGACCTGGTGGCTGCAAGGGCACCCACGAGCAGAACTCATAGTATGGCAGTACGTGAGCTACGGTGCCAGTAGTGATACCGGTGCAGCTGTTGCCTTACCGCCATACTTGTAATGAGGCCCATTGTCTTTTGTGTGTAATCCTCCGCAGTTGGACATTCCAACATGTCTGGCCCCGAGAGTAGCAGCAGTGATGACGTTGTCATATGGGTGCCCAATCCATAGCCACCCAGGATGAAACCAACTGGAAGGAAGACCACTGCAGACAGTTGGCACTACTTCAAAGTGAAAGAACATTGTTCTAGAAAAGAGGAGGAGGAGGCACTTTGCATATTGTGCAACACACCTGTATGACATGGCCCTTCGAATGTTCTGTCTTAAAGCCTAGGAGAAAAACACTAGGATGACGTTGATGATGACTATCGGAAATCGCACGAACATCACAAAATAAAAATTCATGGGTCCCACTCTTTATGCAGACAGAGATCAGCACCACCTGCACCACCTCCATCCATCAGTGCAACAACATCACCAACAGCAAATGAAGCCTCAGCTTCAGCAGCAGTGTCAACTGTACACCGTACACTTTTACCGACTCCCAATCTCTCAATGATCAGTCTTTTGTGAACAATGCTTTGAATGGGTAGCCACGGGAGGTGCCACATATGAGGATTGGAACATATTAATATCTAAGCACCAGATTAACTGCCATCCTTATTTTATTTTAAATGGCTCTTTTAAGGGCTACGCTTTAAGTTTCAAAAATAGATAAAATTGTACACAGACTGAAAAAATATATTACAATATCTATTGTAATTTATGTTATGCAGTTGGAGTACTCAAAATCCCCCAATTGATAGTTTGTAACCACAGTTACAATGTCAACAGGGGAGCTGTTTAGCCATGAATAAAATACCTGAATCGTTGCTTGCCTTAGTCACATAAGCAGAATTCTGGAACTCATTAGCTGATACTGTAGCCACACCTACAAATAATATTATTAAAAATATATACAACTCTGTGTCTATACATATGTGCATTATACATATATATATATATATATATATATATATATATATATATATATATATATATATATATATCATATTTATCAAATGTCTCACCAAATACCTTTAAACATGTTCTTTTCTTTCTTCCATATTACCAAATCTGAAACAAAATGAAATTTATTTCAAAATAAAATAAAAAACAAAATGATATATGTTTTTTCTTCGATAACGTTACTAACTGAATACTGATTGTATTTCTAGTACACAACCAATAACAGGTTGTATTAATTAAACATGCCATAGATGAAGAAAACTTCTCGTTGGAGAGAAAGAAAAAAAACACTCTATTCAGTTATTTTAAATATTTAGTGTTATTTATATAAACATATACAAATTGTACACTATCTCATTTTCTACAAGTATATCGATATAACAACATGTAAAATAAAATTGGAAACATTTTATAAAATAAACAATGTATCAATAAAACACCCTTCACAAAATAACACTTTCAAAACTTAAGAGCTGCTGAAGTGCAGTGTAGGAAAGAAAATGCAGTATTATCACCACAACTATACTAACCATTCAGCGACTCCAAGCTTTATTTTGGTTTAGCAAATTCTAAAGAGAATTGCCCACAACGTCAACAGTTCATACACCGATAAGGCATTTCACTACAATGCACATATGTTCCAATAATGTAAAAACATTATTTAATACTACATGCTGACAAATGTACAGATTACTTAATGCAACCTACACCAGGAAACCAAGACATATAACCTAACTATGGGGGTCATTACGACTTGGGCGGTAAGGGATACCGGGCACCAGTAAGGAGACCGATGCCGGTAATCTCTTACCGCCCTATTCCAAGGTCCCTTGGCGGGGACCGTAAGGAACGTTTGGTCTGACCACACGTCCCTTACGGGTCCCGCTAAGGGACCAGGGCGTTAATAATGGGCTTGCAAATCGTGAGCCCGTTATTAGCGCCCTCCCCATTACCATTGAGCCCTATCAGGGCTCAAATGGGAATGGGGAATGGTTTGTTCAATGGGGATTTACCAGTTTCACCAGGGTCGGACTGCACTGGTAAGTCCCCATTGAACACCGCCCGGTCCCGGTATTGGAGGCAGCCATTGCGCAAATAGCGCCATGGCTACCTCCAATCTCGGAATGAGGCCCAATGTCTTCAGTTTTAGAAATAAATAAATGAAGTCATGCCAAGTGTATAACATCATTTTGAGTAGTAATCTTTTTGAAGTATGGTCAAACCTATATTGCAAATAATAGGTAGCCAGTAAACACTTTTGTGTGTAAACCTAGTAAAAAACTCACTAATAACCAAACAAATTTACTTTTATAAAATCTATGTGCGTCATTTGCTTCGCCACCTACACACATGAGAGGTTCATAATGGCATTCTATAATGTACACATCATATTTAAACATTTCAACAATAGGAATTGTTATTTAAACTTCTATTGACACTGATAGTTGTACATAGTGTGTAACATTTAAATTCATACTAAATTATAAAAATGATATCTACATTGCCATTTCAAAGCGTATTTTATAATTTGGTGTGCATCCTTTTTCTTGTCACTTACACACCTTAGAAGCTAATGACAATGTTCTTAAACCTACCATACAAAAGGAAAAAACATCCATGGTTTAAAAACTGAACGGATTGTATGACTTTTCTGGAAACTTCCACACTGCATATAGAACATATTTTAACATTTAACAAACTAACCCTTTGAGTAAGGTGTTTCCATTTTGTATTTCAATTAGAATACTTAAAAAAAAAAATTCTGAGCATACTTAATTTCACCACCTATACACATAATAAGTAAACACAGTATATCTAAATTCTTCTGTAAAACTCTTATTAGTAGTTGCATCTCATTTCTTTTACAAACATTGTACTATATGCATTTTGTATCTACAACTTACTGTTAACTTGTTTCACATGTAAACAGTCATCACATTCTACACTGCCTCACACTCAAAATAATGTACATGGAACCATTTATGTAACCTACCACTTATAGGGAGCACTTGTAGATATTAAAATAACAGTGTTTTAAACAATAAAACAGAAGTAGAAGATTTCAGAATGCTGTTTTCTCTCCTAATGTATGTCATCTTCAAAATATTACCTCTACATGTATTGGTACTGTTTTTAAAATACACCCTAGTCACAATCCATCTTATCTTTACATAAAAAACCTTCCCTTTTCTTCCATTTCAAAGTTTTATTTTGCATGTTTATATTCAAAAACAATCTACAGCATATATTTTAAAACTTTTGTTCTAACATCATCAAGTAAGCATTTATAAAACCTTTTGGCAATCTAGCTTGGTGTGTGACTATAGAGTCATTACAAAAAAGCCAATCTACTTCTTTACGCACCCATGTTGTGAAATGTCCACATTTAACGGATGCCAACTCATGAAAAATAATTGTACACGTCTTAAAAGTTGTTTTACTAATAGAAACGTGACCAATGATAAAATTCATTATTGACGTGTTAATTTCCCTACCATCTACACTGTATCTTTGAAACATAATCAATACATAGTTATTAAGAACTAGATTTTGCAGTGCTGATTGTAAATTATAACCACAGTCAATGCAATGCATGTCATGAAATGCTTAAGTTACAGGATCATAAAAATGTACACTTTTCTGATCAGGGATAGGCACATATAAAAATCTTTCACAGACATCCTGAGTAGAGTAATCTGTCTTACATTGTGGACACATGTTATTCCACTCATAACTAATTCCTACATACCTATCTACACTAACAGTTGCCTGTACTTATACATCAAAGACAGTCATTAAAGATTCTTGACTATCTTCCTGTGTATTTTCAGAAAATTGTTGATTTCCACTTGCAACAGCGACTACATTTCGGCATGACATTTGCCGAATGTATACTGTGTAGTTTTTCATCCACAGATATTTTAAGAAATGAAAGTTGCACACATGCTGCTTCTCTGCTGTGGAAGTTATTTCATGAATCGATGGAGTCATTTGAAACTTCATACACAAAGCTGCATTACAATAACATTCAAATCCTGTTTCTTTACTAAATCTGCAATGAGAGTATGTTATAGTTGAACAACTCTCCAACTTCGTTAGATTCCGTTGTTTTTTTAGCCTTACAAGGAATGATTTCATTTGAGGGAACTTTCACTGACTCCTTATGTTTCCTGGATAAGTGCTTCCCAGGTACAGATATAAGGTTCAGGGGAGGAGCACACATTAAGCGCAACCTATTATATTCTTCAATACAAGAAAATTCAGCTGTCACTTTTCTTTCCTCAAAGTGTATTAAAAATAAAACTATATTTTTCACATGTGACAAAGCTACATATGACATTCCTTCATTAAACACTGTATAACCAATGTCAATAAGTAAAGTCAATCCTTGTGATTTATTAATAGTTATTGCATAAGCAGAGCACAATGGAAACTGTGCTCTTTTCACAAAGGCATCCTTAAAAAGAATGAAACGTGCAGAGGTCTGACAAATTAAATGATTTCCTTCTACAAGTTCAAACTTTACTTAAACATGTGCAATATTTGTACTGTGAGGAAAAGTGTGAAATGCATTCTCTCTTCCCATTGCTCCATTGACTAGACCCATTTCAACATTCAAGTTCCTGTTTAACATTACTCCTGCATTCACACACAGTTTTACAACTGCTTCTAGACCTGCCAATTTAGAAATTGAATTCTCTAGTTGATCCAATTGTGCTTTTGCTCTCTTATCCAACTCCAAAGGAATAACATGATAATCTAAAACATCACATGATTTTATTGCCGCAATATTTTGCTTGTCTTACAGTAGCATTGTAGGGTTAATAGTGTTATACTGTGCAAGTGTGCACATCAAAGTAACACAAGAAATGTTTATTTCCTTAAGAGTCAACATGACCTCAAATGGACTACAATATGCTTGAAAGATGCAAGAAATCAGTCTTCTCTTTAAGACTGCTTTCACATTCTCCTCAATAACAGAGATTCTCATCGTGGGCTCCCAAACCAAAATTAGCGCCCTCCATTCAGACTACTCATCAATCAACATCGATGGCACGTTGATTCCAGTACTTAAACAAGTAAAAACTCTAGCAGTGTACCTATATGCCAATCCTACCATGGCTAAACATATTAGTGCACTCTTGTCATCCACATCATATACATCTAAAGTAATTGCTTTAAGCCACCAGTTCCTCACACCCATAAACTGCATTACTTTGGCTAGGGCCTTGATTCTATCAAAGTTGGATTATTGCAATGCTCTCCTACTTGGGACGTCCAACACCAACCTAAGTAAATTACATTTAATGCAAAACAAAGCATTATGTGCAGCCCTAGGAATAAAAAAAAGTTTGACCATATCTCCAACATTAGGAGGGAGACCCACTGGCTACACATTAAGGCCAGAATCATCTTTCAAACATCATGTGTCACCCACAAATGCCTCACCAAAAATAACACCATAAACAGAAAAGAATCCACCAGAACGCTCAGATCCAACAATAACTCATTCCTTGTGGTTCCAGGCTAGAAAAGTACTAGAGCAGGGGGTAGCAGCTTCCAAGTTATGGCGCCCAAACCCTGGAAACTCCCTTCCATTAATCATTCAAAATGAGGAATCCTTCCATTGTTTCAAAAAACGACTAAAAATCTGGTTATTTAACCAATGTTAGCAAACGGACACAATGACCAACATCTGTCAGCCTCCTTAGGTATAGAAAGACGCCTACCTAATGGAGGCTCGATCCAGAACATGTAAATAATTATGACTCCTGTATTGTTTCATCCTATGTATGCTAAAAGTCTATGCAACAATGTCTTTTTTGCAACACTGTTCATTCACATGTATGTACTTGAATATTTCAAATCAATGCCGAAGATGTCTGTAAGTACGCCGTGATACCCCAGGGTTTGGGCGTGTAACAAATGTAATAAATAAAACAAATAAATAAATAACACCTATATGAATCTCGTTAAGCATTTCTGCATTTTCTATGGGCCTCATCACTAGTTGGGTGGTATCCCGGGGGTAATACTGCTAGGATACTGCCCAGCACTAAAAGCACTTCTGCAACTCGTTATGTTCAATTTGCGCCAGATCACAAGTTGCGGGGATGGTAAATCCCCATACCCCAATGGGGCCATACCCAATGGGGTGGGGGAGTGCTATTACAGCCAGCGGTAATTACTGCAGTGCTAATAGCACAGAAAACCTCCTGAAAATTGTCATTTTTACTTCCAGCAAAAATCTGGAGGTAAAAATGCCATTTTCCACCCAACTCCTGATTTGGCCAACCCTTAAAAGCAGCCGTAATACCATTATCAGTGCGTTAAGGCCTCAGGCCAAATTCGTCATTAGGCCCTAAGTCTGAAGATTGCATCATATTAATGGAAAGTTCTTTGAATTCAAAACAATTCCAAAGGTGAAAATTACCAATACTTCCAACCTTTTTGACTATCCTTAGATTGAAGCATTTTGAAAACTGGTTGACCTTTCACAGAAGTTATTTATAAGAAGTCTCCAAAAACAATTAAATGTTTACCACCAAACAAAACATTGTAGTCAGTATTCAATACTTCTTGCATTCGCAAGTGAATGAAAGCTAACATCAAGTTAGACACCATACTTACTTCATCTACAATCAAGGTATTTAATTTTCTAAGAACTTTTCCTACTTCTTGTGCTGCACTTGATGCACGTTTTCAATACTCTAATTTGTTGTCAGTCTCCACTGGTATCATCAACAGGCGATGATAAGTAACACCTACTACATTAAATGCTGCTAAACCTGTTGGAGCAGTTACAACACATGACAAAGAGCAATCCATTACATTTTGGATCATAGCTCTTATTGCATGAATTAAAAAAGATATACTTGTTCTTGCTTGTCCACTAACTTACAACAATACAGGTTTGTATTCCACACATGAACATTCAAGCTTGTCATGCTGTTAACCATGTAAAAACCTATCTTTCATTTTATAATAAACCTCTTTTTGCTCTACATTAAGTTTACGAACTATCAGTGTGCAAAATTCATACCACAATATCACCAGATCTTGCAGTCCTAACACTAAGTTGAAGAACGGACTCCCATATATTTGCTTTGAATACCTTCCCCCAAGAACCTCCATCTTTGCTCTCCTCCACTTATAAACATGTACTTTCTTTGACTCTTATGTTTACGGATCCGAGGAAGTGATTTGATCTGTTGCCACCTTTGTAGCTAACTGCCCGCCCGAGGCCTGTAGTACCTAGATTTATAAACTATATGCTTGTAATTATACTTAGCTTGTACACTTTAACGCTGTGCCTAACAGCCTCCCTCCTATGCCTGTTTTGCACCAGTCCTGCTCCATGCATTTGTTACTGCGGATGATAATTCCATATTGCTACTATATATGTTTGCATCACGTTGGCAACTTTAGTGTCTACCTGCCTGAACTATCAGTTAATTCTACTGGCTAATTCTCAAATCCAGATAACTTTATATCTGCACTATATTCAGCTCATTGCATTTAGATCTTGACCATTACCAATTCCTGAATCTAGGGAATTGCATTGCTAGGTACTGCATCTGTTACTACTGGCACCAACCTACCGTATGTAGATTTTGCCTCCTATCTTTCCGTAACGCTAGCCCACTGCATATTGCATCACCTTACAAGTGATGATAGGACATACTGTATAAGAAGACTACGGCCCCATCTACAGAGGTTTGTTGGCCTTAGTCAATGATTGTAAGCAATGTTTGTAGTGGTTATCACAGTCGGCTGTCTTACTCACAGCAACACTGCCTAATTATATTTATCCGCACGTTATGCTGCCCAAACGACTTAGCCTACACGTGATGATATGTTGAATGGCATACAAATAATCTTGCTATTGTGTATAACTGCTATGAGCCCACCCGCATGTGACATAGTGCCATAAGCCTAGCTAACTACGTGTGCCTCTACAAAATGTATGCTGCAGAGTTCTTCACATTTCTAGCAATATTGTTCATAGCATTAGCGTGTTCTCACAAGACTTGGACAGAATTGTGTTTATCCCCTTACTGCCCTCCTGACTTTACTACCATGACCCAGTCAAGTCAGACCAACACCCAATTACCCATCCTTATCCACAACAGGGTAAGCTCAGAGCTGCCACCAATCTATGACAACCTACCTTGCGACACGATTTCTAGGAACAAAAGACTACACTTTAGACTTTCTAAATCATACAAACCTTTAGCGAGAACACTCACATCATCTAATGACAGGAAGCCTACGTTGCCCAATAACACAGCCTATAATATGACCAAAAGACCATTTAGCCCTCCCAAGGCTCTTGAGACAAAGACCTATCTTACTTCTAAGATTAAGACCACAGTACCTAAAAATTCTGCCATTCCAACACCGACTAGCTTTCTCCTCAAAGGAGCCCTAATAAATGCCAGATTGATGGTAGCACAAGCTACAGAGATAGCCAACCTTATTCAGAATGACAACCTTGACTCCTTGGCTATCACCGAATCTTGGCTGCATAATGCAGCAGGCCCTGCCCTCATGCTAGCTATCCCCAATGGCAACACTATCTTAAGGTCCGACAGAAGTGAAGCACATGGAAGCGTCATAGCCTTTATTGCCAAATCTAACCTTTCTATTAGTGTAGCTTTCACTTCTGACACTACATCCTGTGAAAGCCTCACAGCTAAGCTGCTCATCAATAACTCCCAGACTCTTACTATCCACTTGATATATAGACCTCCAGGCCCCATGGGAACCTTTGCTGAGGATCTATCCAATATGCCATCAAATAACCTAAGAAATTCTTCCCAAGTTATTCTCCTAATGGATTTTAATTTAGGTTTCAATGACTCCAAAGATCTACATGTAACTAGTATTGCCAATACTCTGACTGAACTTGACCTCACCTAAAGAGTACTCTACCCTACATATAACAAAGGTAGAATACTGGATTGGGTTGCAGACCATAACTGCAATGCTTCCATTGTGTCGATCTCCCCCCAAATTTGGACTGAACACTACCTGGTGGCTTTCTCATTATCGACCAACAGACCGACCACCACCCACATCCAAATGGCCCCTCCTATTCCCACAAGAAACAAAAAGAACACTGCCATGGATAATCTACTCTCTCTCATCATCCCTAAATTTAATTCTCTACCAGATACTCTGGACCCAGAAGCCTTGGTGAATAAATATAACAAAATGATGTCCTCCTCCCTCGACCTAATTGCACCCCTCAAACTGAGACAAGGTAAACCTAAAGGCCACCTTAACTCGTGGCATACTCCACAATTAAAAACCCTACGTACAAAAAAAGACAATTCAAAGCCGTATGGAGATCACTACCTTCGGATGAAAACAAAACTAATCTTAGTAATATAACCTCTCTCTATAAAAAGGAAATAATACTGGCCAAACGTGACACTTATAATGCCAGAATCTCTCAAGCTAACTCTAGTTCTAAAGAGCTTTTCATCATTTTGAAGGAAATAGAAACACCTACCCCAGTACCCGACAAGTGCGTATAAGATAAATCCTGGTGCTCTAACATACAGCAAGCTCTGGCCAATAAAGATTCGACTCTACAAGTAGGAATTGCTATAAAAATGCATCACTTAATACCAACCCTTCTCATAACAGTTCCTTGCCTTCCTCCTCTACCAACATCTCTCCTTGTAATACGCAATTTCAATTTTCCAAAGTTTCTATCAAGGAAACGTAAAAAATGATCCTCTCGCTCAAACCCTCCAATTGTAAGGGAGATCACTGCCCTGCCCAACTTAAAAAGGATGCAGCCAGCGACTTGGCTTCCTTCATCACCAAACTTATCAATGCGTCATGCTCCACAGGCACCATACCAAGTAACCTTAAAGAATCTTGGGTGTTACCTCCACTTAAAAAACAGACACTCGACTCTGCCATAGCTACCAACTAACATCCAATTACTAAAGTGCCATTTCTGCTAACAATTATAGACAAAATGGTGTACTCACAAATACAAAATTATCTGCAATCTCACCACCTATTAGCAGCTTGCCAGTCTGGCTTTTGTCCTTAGCATGGAACCGAAACAGCCTTAATTGATTTAAAGGCTCAAATTGATGAGCTCAGGGATACGGGTAAATCAGCCCTACTCCTCCTACTGGACCTGTCAGAAGCATTCGACCTTGTGGATCACAAGGTCCTTTGCAACCACTTAGTCACGGCTGCCCATTTCTCTGACGAAGCTGTGGTATGGATCCAATCCTTTCTTAACAATAGGACTATGAGACTCTTTTCCCAAACTGACTCTGCAGACCCCATCCCTATTACTTGTGGAGTGCGCCAGGGCTCATGTGTCTCTCCTAAACTATACAACATTTTCACAAAGCCCCTTTTCGATGATTTGGACCATCTTGGTATCACCTACACTAATTATGCAGATGATACCCACATTCTCCTACCACTTACTGGTGATTATGAAAAGGATTTGGCCTTGGTGAATAGCGTTTATCTCAGCATCCGGGCATGGATAGCTACACCTGGACTATGCCTGAATGATGACAAGACGGAGATCATCATCCTGGGAACCTCCTCCACTCTTGAAAAACTAGAATCTAGATATTCATCCTTCAACATAGACAATAATCTCATTGTTACAGCCAATGAGGTGAAAACTCTGGGTGTATACCTGGACTTGACCCTCACTTTCAATAAACAGGTCAATATGATGGCATCCTCCACTGCATATACCTGCAAATTAATTAGAGCAGGAAACCCTTTCCTTACCAACAATAGTTGTACTACTTTGGCAAGAGCGCTTGTTCTGTCAAAGTTGGATTACTGCAATGCCCTCTACATTGGAGCAAATAAGGCAACCATTAAAAGAATCCAGCTCCTCCAGAACAACGCCTTAAGAGCAGCTCTTGGCATCTCCAGGAGAGAGCATATATCTGGAATTAGCAAACTAAGAGGGTAATTCATAGAAATTCGCACAAAAGTGGCGCACGCGGCTGGCGCACAGCGCACCCGTGCGAAAGTCTGCGCCAGCCGCGTGCGCTAAAATCGATTTCCGCGCACAGCGTATTCATGGATTTTCGCATCCAAAACCAGCCGTGGCGCAGCGTGGCGCAGCGACCTTGCAGCAGCGCCAGTTACGCCCCCAAGAACGCCCTCGCGCAAGGAAAAGCCTTCAAAATCCCCAAATAATCACAAAGGGCTGCGCTAACCCTGGACCAGTTCACAGGGCTGGCAAACAGCAAACGCCAAGCGGGGAACGTGTATTTCAGTGGTTCGCGGGAAGTTCCACACGCAATTGTCCTGTGTACATGTGCATCAGGGGTGCGTAGGAAGTAACACACGCAAAAGCAGCAGGGTACGTGTATTTCAGGGGTGCGCGGGAAGTATCACATGCAAAAGCAGCAGGGTACGTGTATTTCAGGGGTGCGCGGGAAGTATCACACGCGATTCCATCAGGGTACGTGTATCTCAGGGGTTCGCTGGAAGTATCACACGCGATTCCATCAGGGTACGTGTATTCCAGGGGTGCATGGGAAGTATCACATGCAAAAACACCAGGGTACGTGTATTCCAGGGGTGTGCGGGAAGTATCACACGCAAAAGCAGCAGGGTACGTGTATTTCAGGGGTGCGCAGGAAGTATCACACGCAAAAGCAGCAGGGTACGTGTATTTCAGGGGTGCGCGGGAAGTATCACACGCAAAAGCAGCAGGGTACGTGTATCTCAGGGGTGCGCGGGAAGTATCACACGCAATTCCATCAGGGTACGTGTATTCCAGGGGTGCGCGGGAAGTATCACATGCAAAAACAGCAGGGTACGTGTATTCCAGGGGTGCGCGGGAAGTATCACACGCAAAATCAACAGGGTGCGTGTATTTCAGGGGTGCGTGGGAAGTAACACACGCGATTCCATCAGGGTACGTGTATTACAGGGGTGCACGGGAAGTATCACACGCAAAAGCAGCAGGGTACGTGTATTCCAGGGGTGCGCGGGAAGTATCACACGCAAAAACAGCAGGGTACGTGTATTCCAGGGGTGCGCGGGAAGTATCACACGCAAAATCAGCAGGGTACGTTTATTTCAGGGGTGCGCGGGAAGTATCACACGCAAAATCAGCAGGGTACGTGTATTTCAGGGGTGCGCGGGAAGTATCACAAGCGATTCCATCAGGGTACGTGTATTACAGGGGTGCGCGGGGAGCACCACACGTGAATTGCACGTGCGGGTCCTCCCAGGTGTTCCCTCTACACCCTCCACGGCCCCTGCAGGTGGCCCACACCACAGGGGCCTACCCTGCACATGTCCTGCAGACACCCCATCCACCATGGCCATGCCCCCCAGCCAACCCACATGTCACCTTGCACTACTGCCCACCAACGCATGTCCCCTGCACCCCCAGCCACCTGGGGCAGCCTCCACCAGGCCCCCACCCATGTCTCCCAACACCCCCACCCCCAGCAGTGCAGGGGCAACCTCCACCAGGCCCCCACCCATGTCTCCCACCACCCCCACCCCCCAGCAGTGCAGGGGCAGCCTCCACCAGACCCCCACTCATGTCCCCTATCACCCCCACCCCCCAGCAGTGCAGGAGCAGCCTCCACCAGGCCCCCACTCATGTCCCCTATCACCCCCACCCCCCAGCAGTGCAGGGGCAGCCTCCACCAGGCCCCCACTCATGTCTCCCACCACCCCCACCCCCCAGCAGTGCAGGGGCAGCCTCCACCAGGCCCCCACTCATGTCTCCCACCACCCCCACCCCCCAGCAGTGCAGGGGCAGCCTCCACCAGGCCCCCACTCATGTCCCCTATCACCCCCACCCCCCAGCAGTGCAGGGGCAGCCTCCACCAGGCCCCCACTCATGTCCCCTATCACCCCCACCCCCCAGCAGTGCAGGGGCAGCCTCCACCAGGCCCCCACTCATGTCTCCCTGCACCCCCACCCCCCAGCCACCAGGGGCAGCCTCCACCAGGCCCCCACCCATGTCTACCACCACCCCCACCCCCCAGCAGTGCAGGGGCAGCCTCCACCAGGCCCCAACTCATGTCTCCCTGCACCCCCACCCCCCAGCAGTGCAGGGGCAGCCTCCACCAGGCCCCCACCCATGTCTCCCACCACCCCCAGCCACCAGGGGCAGCCTCCACCAGGCCCCCACTCATGTCTCCCTGCACCCCCACCCCCCAGCCACCAGGGGCAGCCTCCACCAGGCCCCCACCCATGTCTACCACCACCCCCACCCCCCAGCAGTGCAGGGGCAGCCACCACCAGGCCCCCACTCATGTCTCCCACCACCCCCACCCCCCAGCAGTGCAGGGGCAGCCTCCACCAGGCCCCCACTCATGTCTCCCACCACCCCCGACCCCCAGCCACCAGGGGCAGCCTCCACCAGGCCCCCACCCATGTCTACCACCACCCCCCCAGCAGTGCAGGGGCAGCCTCCACCAGGCCCCCACCCATGTCTACCACCACCCCCACCCCCCAGCAGTGCAGGGGCAGCCTCCACCAGGCCCCCACTCATGTCTCCCACCACCCCCACCCCCCAGCAGTGCAGGGGCAGCCTCCACCAGGCCCCCACCCATGTCTCCCACCACCCCCACCCCCCAGCAGTGCAGGGGCAGCCTCCATCAGGCCTCCACTCATGTCCCCTATCACCCCCACCCCCCAGCAGAGCAGGAGCAGCCTCCACCAGGCCCCCACTCATGTCCCCTATCACCCCCACCCCCCAGCAGTGCAGGGGCAGCCTCCACCAGGCCTCCACTCATGTCTCCCACCACCCCACCCCCAGCAGTGCAGGGGCAGCCTCCACCAGGCCCCCACTCATGTCTCCCACCACCCCCACCCCCCAGCAGTGCAGGGGCAGCTCCACCAGACCCCCACTCATGTCCCCTATCACCCCCACCCCCCAGCAGTGCAGGGGCAGCCTCCACCAGGCCCCACTCATGTCCCCTATCACCCCCACCCCCCAGCAGTGCAGGGGCAGCCTCCACCAGGCCCCCACTCATGTCTCCCACCACCCCCCAGCAGTGCAGGGGCAGCCTCCACCAGACCCCCACTCATGTCCCCTATCACCCCCACCCCCCAGCAGTGCAGGGGCAGCCTCCACCAGGCCCCCACTCATGTCTCCCACCAGCCCCACCCCCCCAGCAGTGCAGGGGTAGCCTCCACCAGGCCCCCACTCATGTCTCCCTGCACCCCCACCCCCCAGCCACCAGGGGCAGCCTCCACCAGGCCCCCACCCATATCTACCACCACCCCCACCCCCCAGCAGTGCAGGGGCAGCCTCCACCAGGCCCCCACTCATGTCTCCCTGCACCCCCACCCCCCAGAAGTGCAGGGGCAGCCTCGACCAGGCCCCCACCCATGTCTCCCACCACCCCCACCCCCCCAGCCACCAGGGGCAGCCTTCACCAGGCCCCCACCCATGTCTACCACCACCCCCACCCCCCAGCAGTGCAGGGGCAGCCTCCACCAGGCCCCCACTCATGTCCCCTACCACCCCCACCCCCCAGCAGTGCAGGGGCAGCCTCCACCAGGCCCCCACTCATGTCCCCTATCACCCCCACCCCCCAGCAGTGCAGGGGCAGCCTCCACCAGGCCCCCACTCATGTCTCCCACCACCCCCACCCTCCAGCAGTGCAGGGGCAGCCTCCACCAGGCCCCCGCCCATGTATCCCACCACCCCCACCCCCCAGCAGTGCAGGGGCAGCCTCCACCAGGCCCCCACTCATGTCCCCTATCACCCCCACCCCCCAGCAGTGCAGGAGCAGCCTCCACCAGGCCCCCACTCATGTCCCCTATCATCCCTACCCCCCAGCAGTGCAGGGGCAGCCTCCACCAGGCCCCCACTGATGTCTCCCACCACCCCCACCCCCCAGCAGTGCAGGGGCAGCCTCCACCAGGCCCCCACTCATGTCTCCCACCACCAAACCCCCCAGCAGTGCAGGGGCAGCCTCCACCAGGCCCCCACTCATGTCCCCTATCACCCCCACCCCCCAGAAGTGCAGGGGCAGCCTCCACCAGGCCCCCACTCATGTCCCCTATCACCCCCACCACCTGCAATGCAGGGGCAGCCTCCACCAGGCCTCCACTCATGTCTCCCAGCACCCCCACCCCCAGCAGTGCAGGGGCAGCCTCTACCAGGCCCCCACTCATGTCTCCCTGCACCCCCACCCCCCAGCCACCAGGGGCAGCCTCCACCAGGCCCCCACCCATGTCTACCACCACACCCACCCCCCAGCAGTGCAGGGGAAGCCTCCACCGGGCCCCCACTCATGTCTCCCTGCACCCCCACCCCCCAGCAGTGCAGGGGCAGCCTCCACCAGGCCCCCACCCATGTCTCCCACCACCCCACCCCCCAGCCACCAGGGGCAGCCTCCACCAGGCCCCCACCCATGTCTCCCACCACCCCCAGCCCCAGCAGTGCAGGGGCAGCCTCCACCAGGCCCCCACTCATGTCTCCCTGCACCCCCACCCCCAGCCACCAGGGGTAGCCCCCACCAGGCCCCCACCCATGTCTAACACCACCCCCACCCCCAGCAGTGCAGGGGCAGCCTCACCAGGCCCCCACCCATGTCTCCAACCACCCCCACGCCCCAGCAGTGCAGGGGCAGCCTCCACCAGGCCCCCACTCATGTCCCCTATCGCCCCCACCCTCCAGCAGTGCAGGAGCAGCCTCCACCAGGCCCCCATTCATGTCCCCTATCACCCCCAGCAGTGCAGGTGCAGCCTCCACCAGGCCCCCACTCATGTCTACCACCACCTCCACCCCCCAGCAGTGCAGAGGCAGCCTCCACCAGGCCCCCACTCATGTCTCGCACCACCCCCACCCCCCAGCAGTGCAGGGGCAGCCTCCACCAGGCCCCCACTCATGTCCCCTATCACCCCCACCCCCCAGCAGTGCAGGGGCAGCCTCCACCAGGCCCCCACTCATGTCCCCTTTCACCCCCACCCCCCAGCAGTGCAGGGGCAGCCTCCACCAGGCCCCCACCCATGTCTCCCACCACCCCACCCCCCAGCAGTGCAGGGGCAGCCTCCACCAGGCCCCCACTCATGTCTCTCTGCACCCCCACCCCCCAGCCACCAGGGGCAGCCTCCACCAGGCCCCCAGCCATGTCTACCACCACCCCCACCCCCCAGCAGTGCAGGGGCAGCCTTCACCAGGCCCCCACCCATGTCGAACCACCACCCCCACCCCCCAGCCACCAGGGGCAGCCTCCACCAGTCCCCCACCCATGTCTACCACCACCCCCACCCCCCAGCAGTGCAGGGGCAGCCTCCACCAGGCCCCCATCCACTCATGTCTCCCTGCACCCCCACCCCCCAGCCACCAGGGGCAGCCTTCACCAGGCCCCCACCCATGTCTACCACCACCCCCACCCCCCAGCAGTGCAGGGGCAGCCTCCACCAGGCCCCCACTCATGTCTCCCACCACCCCCATCCCCAGCAGTGCAGGGGCAGCCTCCACCAGCCCCCCACCCATGTCTCCCACCACCCCCACCCCCCAGCAGTGCAGGGGCAGCCTCCACCAGGCCCCCACTCATGTGCCCTATCACCCCACCTCCCAGCAGTGCAGGAGCAGCCTCCACCAGGCCCCCAATCATGTCCCCTATCACCCCCACCCCCCAGCAGTGCAGGGGCAGCCTCCACCAGGCCCCCACTCATGTCTCCCACCACCCCCACCCCCCAGCAGTGCAGGGGCAGCCTCCACCAGGCCCCCACTCATGTCTCCCACCACCCCCACCCCCCAGCAGTGCAGGGGCAGCCTCCACTAGGCCCCCACTCATGTCCCCTATCACCCCCACACCCCAGCAGTGCAGGGGCAGCCTCCACCAGGCCCCCACTCATGTCCCCTATCACCACCACCCCCAGCGGTGCAGGGGCAGCCTCAACCAGGCCCCACTCATGTCTCCCACCACCCCCACCACCCAGCAGTGCAGGGGCAGCCTCCACCACGCCCCCACTCATGTCTCCCTGCACCCCCACCCCCCAGCCACCAGGGGCAGCCTCCACCAGGCCCCCACCCATGTCTACCACCACCCCCACCCTCCAGCAGTGCAGGGGCAGCCTCCACCAGGCCCCCACTCATGTCTCCCACCACCCCCAGCCCCCAGCAGTGCAGGGGCAGCCTCCACCAGGCCCCCACTCATGTCTCCCACCACCCCCAACCCCCAGCCACCAGGGGCAGCCTCCACCAGGCCCCCACCCATGTCTACCACCCCCCCCACCCCCCAGCAGTGCAGGGGCAGCCTCCACCAGGCCCCCACTCATGTCCCCCAGCCAACATGTCACCACAATATAGATCCCTAGCCCATATGGTCAGCCTCCAAATGCCAAACACCCACCCGAGTATTGCATCCACCCACTTAGAAATGGCAAAAACATGATAGAAGCCCAATTGCAAGTTTGGAAATGAACACATGTCCCTCACATACACCCAATGGGTGTCAGTGAATGTCAAAACCCATATCATGATATGCATGAAACCAATGAGATGATACTACACATTGAACTTTGAAGAAAAAGTATGTATTTAAAAGCAACATACATTGAATCAAAAATAAACAAACAATAATAGATTTTTTTTTAAAAAAAACAGCAGGTCCGTGAAATAATGCAAAACCACAAATCATAATGCAAAGGAAAGGTGTCCAAAGTCACAGTCCACAAAAGTAAATTCAATGGAAAATTAAAATCGAAAACCATTGCTCCATGGCGAAATCATAATAAAAATTGAAAATCCAAAAATCAACTATGTACAGATAAACAATCCAGGGTCCATGATCCCAACCGAAGAAATGAAACCTATCTAATAACACTACCTAAAAAAAATAACTATATACAAAAATGTGGCCCATTGTCCAAAAGGTCCAAAAAAAATGCTAAACCAAAGGAACACTAACTATATAACTATTTACAAGGGGAGCGGGCTAGTCCGACGGCTCACTTCGGAATGTTCCGGGCCAGGGCATCATCGAACTCCTTCTCAATGTCCCAGAGGCGCTCCTCCTCCATGGCCTCGAGGGTCCGCAGGGCCGTCCACATGTTCCCCCCAAACTCCCTGCGGATTGCCTCGAGGCACTCGGCACGCCTCAGGGCCCTCCGCATGGAGTTCTCCGCCCTGACCATCGTGAGCCGTGCCTCTTCCGCCCGCTGCCGCTCCGCATCTATGGCGTGGCCCAACCGCTGCCACACGGAAGACACTTCCCCGTCCTGGGTCCTCCTGCCCTCCGGCCGATGCCTGCCCCTCCGATGTGGAAGGCCCCGAGCCATCATGGCTCCCACCACGTTGCTGCTGCTGCGCCTCTGCCCGTGCACTGCCTCCTGCTGCCTGCACATCCTCCGCTGGCTGGGGTGCAGTCGTTGATGTGGCCACCCCTGCTGGACGTCCGACTCCCGACTGTGGCAGGGATGCCTCCTCCACCAGCCTGGCCGCACCGTCAGAGGCAGCTCCACAGGGCACCCAGGTGACTGATGGGTGGGAAGATGGCACGGAGGACGACCGGCGCATAGGGGGTTCAGTTGAGGGGGGGTCGTAGCAAGCCCCATCAAATGGAGGAATCCGGCCTGGGTGACCTGTCCCAGTAGGCCGACGCGGTCAACGAGCCATTCGAGATGACGTGCAGTCTCCTCATGAAAAGACTGCAGGTCACCTCGCATGGCCCGTTGATGCAACGCCACACCAGTCAGGACAGGCTCAACCCGGACCCAGATAGCCACGTCCGCAGGCAGAGGAAGGCGAGTTGTCGTGAGCTCATCCCCTGCCTGAAAACGGGTCTGGACGTAGGCATCCCTGATGGTGCAAGATGATGCAGTGACAAGATCAGAGACAGGATTGCACACAGGCACCTCCGCGGTGACCTGTGCTGCCTCCTGTCCCTGGTCCTGCACTGCACCACTAGCACCATTGGAATCCCCACCTCCAGACCCCGTCTCTGTTGCTTGCACGGCCTCCTCCTTTACCAAACCCGCCACCAACCTGGATGACTCCGTGCCATCTTCCCCCGTTGGGCCCTGTGGGGTCCCAGCTGCCCCTTCTGCTGCCGAGGAGTCCAACTCCGACCTCCGCCTCTTTGACCTCCCCCCGGCAGCTGCGGCCTGGGACGCGGCACCGGACTCCTCACTCCCCGACGAGATCACAACCTGGGAGGGGAGCCGGGCCTTGCGTCTCCGGCTGACGGTGCGATCCCCGCCGCTGTGCTCCACAGCACCTTCTCCGCCCTCTTCATCAGTTGACGCAGCAGACAGGGAGAAATAAAACACAGACATCACATGACAGTTGCACATGAGTGGCATTGGCAAACCTCACACATGGCATCACAATCGGCAACACACATGTCATTTCAACTTGCACACATGAGCCATACCGCAGCCACATTGCAACTGCCAGCACCATCCAAACACATAAAACAGCATGAGCAGGCAAAGGTGAGCCAGACATCACATGCAACACAGGGAGTGCACTACACATGCACGCACACCAACACACTTGCATGCATGTGTACACCTCAGCCAACTGTCGCAGTGTTCCGATGGGCATCCATGTCACATCTGCCAATCAGGCTTTCACATCAAGCTGTCACATGCATCCATGTTGCCTCACTGTTGCACCCTTGTCAAATACACACACATGCACATGTACACAGTGCTGATACATGCAGCTGAAAACAACATACATGCGTGACATCACGAACATGCCCACTTACATACACATTCATCCAAACATGTGTGCCCACACAACTGCATTTGGCATGCAAGCCTACACACACAAGCACCATCCATGTCTCACACATTCCAGCCCTGGCATGTGTTAGCCTCACGGTCCTGTACTCCCCAACCCATACTCGGCCCCATACAAACAGATGTGCAACCGGCACACCACTGGCACATCACCACACGCACAGCTTACAATCATGATGCATGTACACTTACCGCTTGACTCCAGACGAGTCTGCCTCTCAAGGACCTGGACGTGGAGCGCTGGGGATATGCGTTCCAGGACCCTCATCTGATCTTCCGACAAGTGGCCCCGGCACCCCTTAGCATCAGCTGCCTTCAATAGGCGCCGGGCCTTGTTCAGGGTCCTGGACCTGAAGTCCTCCCAGCGCTTCTTGACATGTTGGAAGTCGCGGGCTGCCACCCCCTCCGCGTTGATGGCAGTCACGATGTCCGTCCAGATCCGAGTCCGTCCTTCCTTGTCGGCGTGCACACTTCCATAGAGGACATCATACTGCCCCAGGACTTGCTCCACCAGGACACCAACTTCCCTGGCACTGAAGCTGGTGCCCCTCTGCCTCTCTGGCCGGGGGTTGTCAGTGGTGCCAGATGTTGCAGTGCCCGACATGACAACCTCAGAGGCAGGAGTGGGTGGGCAACTGGGTCCTGGGGCTGGGCTGTGGAGCGATGGAATCCCAGTCGGGAGTCTTTGGTTCCAGCAGGGGTGGTCACAGCAACAGCACCCCTGGCTGATGTGCAGGCAGCAAATGGCAGGGCACGTGGGCAGCAGGCAGTCAGGCAGCAGCAGATGGCAGGTGGGAGCATACTCGGGGCTCTGGGGGTCAGTAATTCGGCCTTGTGGGCAGGAGCGTGGTCTTCCGTGTGCTTACGCGTGGCCAGCTTGATACAGAGTGATTTGGCACGTGAAAATCCTGCACGTCTGCATGTAAATCGAGGAAAGGCCCTTAGCGCGTATGCACGTCAGCACGCATATGCGATTTCATTTGACCAAAGGCCCTTAGCGCGTAAGCGCGTCTGTGACGTGACGCGCACGGGTGTTTCCCTCATTACACGTGATGACAGAGCACACGTGGATTTCCACCAATCGCGTGTGAAACTTCCTGCGCACCCCAGAAATAAACGTACCCAGGCCAATCGTGTGTACGCTCACTTCCCTCGATTACACGCGATGACACTCAGACATGCAGTTTTACCACGTGTGCTCGCATATGCGATTTCATTGGCCCAAAGGCCACCATGCGCAACTGTGACGTCACACGCATGGCCGTAGAGAATTGCGCGTGTAAAAAAAAAGAGATACACGTCCGAGTGTCAAAGCACGTAATTGGTGGAAATGGCCTCATCGCGTATGCGCGTTTGTGACGTGTGTATAAAAGGTACGTGTAGAACGCCATTTCCTTGTACGTGCTTTTCGTGGAGAGCGAGTGGGTGAAATATGTACTTCTTGTCGGTTCACACGCGATTTAGTTCACGGCGTTTCCAGTTCGTACTCCCTGTTACCTCTGACAGCTTTTTCTCTTTTCCTCTTTTTCCTGGGCCTGTTTCCTCAAACAGCGTTCCCTTCTACTGTTGTCCTGTCTCCTCAGACAGCGTACAATTCTTCTTTTGGCGGGGGTGTTGCCAACGCGCACACGCGAATATTTTTCATGCTTTTGTTCCTGGCAGATGGTGAGTCACGCACGTATTTAACATCTGTGCTTGCCCCGTGTGTCGCGTACCCCTTCAGAGGTCATTCTAGGCTGCCTGTGACACGCATATGTTCATTCTTGTGTTTCTGGGTGCCACTGCGTAGTGCAGGTTTATTTTTCCACGCACGTGGTCTAGGAGGGGTTGCGTGCACCTTACTTACCTTTTTTGGGGTGCCTGTGCGTTGCGTGACCCGTCATCTTTCCCCAGGGGTGACATACTACCTTGCTAGAGCACTAGGGTACGATTACCATCTGGTACCCAACCCCTTTGACCCCCAATTGCCCAGGACAATAGTTCACATTGACTCCCATAGCCACAATAACATCAGTGCCATGGCTGGGAGGCGACCAAGCCGTAAGGGTGGCAAAGGTGGCCGAGCCCCAAGTGGTGGCCGTGGTGGATCCGGTAGGGGACGTGGCCATGAATTGCAGGGTGCCCCTAGTCCCCAATGTGTGGAGGAGCAGTCAGGGATACCCCTGCCCTCCCCCCTGGTTGAGGTTAACGTGGCTGACACCATCCATGCTCAGCCCTTGTTGGACCAGCCCACTGTGGAACCAGACCTGGCACAGGGTGACTCCATGGCTGACTTCCAGGTCAGCAGGTCTAGGCCACGTGCGCCGGTGAACGTTGGTGTCATCAGGCCACGTGGATCAGAGGCAGCTAGGTCATCTGCTGCCCCGCGTAGGGAGGGTGGGGAGGCTGCAGGGGCAGCTGCGGCTCCATCCACCCCACCTCTCACACACCCAGCCAGGACAGTGTCGGTCCAAGTCCATCATGCTGACATTCCCCCTGACACCATCACACTTGAGCTAATGCCTGCACCAACTCCCATGCTGAGTGTGCAATCCCACGCTCCTGCCCCTAGTGTCCAGAGCGGCGTAGGACACTCCGGATCCCCACCACCTTCCAAGCGGAAGAGGAAGAGTGCTCGTCCAGTAGAGGCTGATGCCCCAGACACGGCTACACAGTCCGGCCCGTCAAGGAAGCCCAGCTTCAATGAGGCCGAACTGAATGCACTTGTAGAGTATGTGTCCGCACATGACCGTGAAATGGTGATTGTTGCAGGATCCAAGACCACACCTGCACAACGTCAGGCACACTGGCAGACCATTGCGGACATCATAAGTGCCCTTGGAATTGTGAGGCGCACAGCTAATGAATGCTACAAGCGCTGGAATGACCTGAAGCGCAGGGCAAAGAATAAACTGGCCTCAAATCATGCCGCAACTCTAGTGACTGGAGGTGGGTCTCCAGCAGACAACATAGAACTCACTCCACATGAGCAGGTTGCTGGGACCTACGTCACGGAGGAACAGATCCAAGGCGTGGGAGAACTGGCAGATTACGAGGCATTGTCCGGTGAGTGCACATGCATGTGTGTGTCATCCATGTGGGAGGGCTTCTGTTTGGGTGCCAGGTGAGGGTGTGTGTGCCTGAGTGGTTTGGGTCACCCATGTGCCTCTTCCTATACATTCTTGGCACCAGCATTTGGGTATAGCAGCATCCCTTCTGCCAACATTAGACATCCAGCCCAACACCACGCCAGTTGCCCTTGGAGTGTCATCTTGCCACAACATTGTTGCTTATTTACCTCTGTTTATTCAGGCAGATTGTTTGCATACCACCACTTTTACTCGGGATTTCTCAGTCGTATTGTCACATGTCTGACATGGCTATGGTACAGTGGACTGGCTTAGTATCCTGGACATGATTAGTTTAGACATGTCCCTGTGCTATAGGGCCATTTTGGACTGGCAGCTGCAGGTTAAACATTTGAACCATTTCAATGAAAAAATCAACTACATGAGCAAACTGGACTGAATGAACAATTGGTGACCTCCTCTCCCTCTTCACTCATGGCTAGGGTACATGCCATCTGTGTGATGGCATATGTATTTGACCTGCCAATCACTGGCCAATGTGTGATGCCACTGCTAGGCAGCATGCAGCAAATGTGTTCATCTTCCATCTTGGTGTCATCATTTTGTGCCATCTGCCTCCCCATCACACGCAGTGACGGTGCATGCATAGGAGGGTTTTAGTCATGTGGGACATGTGTCAATCAAGTACTGTTTCTGTAGCCTCTCAGCCCTAGTTGTGTGCCATAGTGCTAATGCCTGTTTCCATTTGTTTTCTTTTATGTCTTTGCAGGGGATGACGCACTTGATACTGCTGGGGTTGTGGAGATGGTGCAGACCCAGGAGGGGTCTGAGGGCCGACCGACCACCAGTGAGGGACGTGGTGTGGTGGTGGGTGAGAACCCACAACTGCTGCAGGTCATGCTCTCAAGGGGTGTCTCTGGCTGCACCTCCCCGAGCTGTATTCAGGTGTCGATTCGGATGATGAGACCTATGTGCTGTCGCAGGTGAGTGTTCCTGGGAGGGATTCTGTTCTGTCCGACCCACCTGCACCAGGGTTAGAACCTTCAATGGGGATGTCAGTGTTGGCAGGTACTCCTTTGGTGGTTACGGATGCAGGGTCACAATCCGCGACACCTGATCCTGTTCCTGGGCCAGGAGATCAGAGGGGGAATGCAGTCCTGCAGCCTCAGGCAGTGCCGGTACAGCAAGGTGCAGTTCGCCTTGACCCAGACAGGTGTGGTGCCCGCCTACGTGGTGGCCGTCAGCCACCTGGCAATACCGCATGGGAGCAATCCATATACGGTATGGCAACCCAACAGGAAGCATCCTCAGAGATGATGGCTCAGGCCATGGATAGGGTGGCCACTTCCATTGTCCCCCCCGAAAGGCTGATGGAGCGACTACAGCAGGCAACCGACTCCATCTGCCAGTCACACAGGGAGGACATGTTGGCGTCCGACAGGGACAGGCGGGCGGCACTGGCGACTCTGCAGGAAGCCATTTCCATAGAGTCCCAGGGCCACAGGGAAGCTCTGAGGGTGGAACTCCTTCACCTCAGGACGACTCTTGTTGAGCTTGAGGCTTCAACAAACAGAAGGACAGAACAGCAGCTGGAGCGTCTCACACGTACGCTCTCAGCTGAGATGCAGGCAACTAGGGCGGAGGTCCGGGCATCCCGTGAGTTGTTGCATGGGGACCTCCGCACACTTATCCTCCAGAACGAGACCTACCACACCCGCATGCTTGCAGCCATGGAGGAACAGACTAGGGCTTTGCGTGGGCTGCCTCCCAAAGTGCCACCACCTCCTGATGCAGCTGCAGAGGGTGAGGAGAGCGACAGCAGTGATACTCCCACAATAGGGTAGTCGTGTAGACCATAAGCCCATGGAGGTGTTTTTTTTTTTTGCAAGATCCACACAGGTGGGTTTTGGTGTGCACCCTGTCCTCGAACCTCCTGGGTGGCCTCCCCCAACCCCCTGGGCCCATTAATGGCCATTTTTGATTTTATTTGTTTTAATTTTTTTTATTTTTGTGGGACAGTGTGTTGCCTTGTGTGACTCCCGTGGGCATACGCTGCATTGTGGCTGGGCACATGCAGGCTTGTCATGAATTTGGTTCAGATGCTTGGGTTTTTGTGACACACACCCCTCCTGCTTCCCGTTTCCATGGGCTTGCAAAGGGTGTGCCCAAGTGACATTGACGTTCATGGTGACATTGGACTCCCATGAGCTGTGTGGGCAGTCTGTAGTCAATACTGTGTATACATTCATAGTGCATATTGTTGTATTGTACACTGCATGGTGTATTGATATGTGCCTCTGCATCCATCTCATCCTCCTAATTTGCAGGTCCATTCCTCATGTCTTCATAATGCGGTCCACCTTGGAACTGGAGTCCATGTTGTAAGCAGTGCACCTACACTCTTGCGTGGCACTAACACTGTATACTTGGAAGTGTTCGGAGGGCTGGCATCATCAGGTAGTGAGGCTACCAAATTTTTAAGTCTGTAATGTCATGTTTAAGGTAGGTTGGAGGTTGTGTAGGTGATTGGTATTCTTGGTAAGTATTTGGTAATGTGTGTTGTAGGTCCTGCATTACTGTGAGCATTTCATGTGTGGACATGTTTCCATTAGGGACACTGTAGCTGGTGACACTTGGGGCATGTTGTGGGGATTAATTTCTTTCCTCTCAGATTGCAGGACATGCCATGGTGTGTTGTGTGGCCGTGCCGGGGAGGGGTTGGGTGATATGGCACTGTTTTCATGTAGTATTTTGCGAGTGGGTATTCATTTCTGCAGCATGGAAGTGTCTTTTGATGACACTGCATTGGTGGTGTTTGTGTAGGTAGGGATGCACACATTGTGACACTTCCACATGAACAATCTCAGGCTGCTATGGTTCTGACAGTTGACTGTCCCTTTGCTCGTCTTAATTGTCAGGTCGAGTCATCATTGCTTATCAGATGGTATGTGCCAGGGCTGTATGCACTCCACTGGGGTGTGATTTCTATGTGAAGTAATTAGCCACCAGCTGCGTATGGGCTGCCTCACCCCGTGCCCTCTCCCCTCCCATGCGCAGCGGGTGTGCATGTGGTTGGGGATGTGGGGGCACCACCATGTCCACAGGCAGGCCCCGGAGTGTTGCAACATTGTGCAGGACACATGCTGCCACTATGATCCTGCACACTACTTCGGGCGCATATAGCAGCTGGCCGCCAGAACGGTCAAGGAAGCGAAAGCGTCACTTGAGCACTCCGAATGTGCGCTCCACTATGCCCCAGGTTGCAATATGGGCTGTGTTGTATCTTACCTCTGGAGGCGTGATGCGGTTCCGAATTGGCGTCATCATGTGGGTGCTCAGAGGGTAGGCTCTGTCCCCTGGTGAGGAGGTGATGGGTATCATTAGTGGGGTAGTGACATAACTCTGCATCTGACATGCATGCATGTGCAGTGGCATTCATACTCACCAAGCAACCATGTATCGCCATGCCGCCCAGCTTCTAGGTTCCGTATTAGGGTAGACATTCGGTAAATGAAGCTGTCGTGGGTGGACCCTGGATAGTTGACATATACTGAGGTGATGATTCCCTTAGCGTTACATACTACCTGCACGTTGATGGAATGACAGTGCTTGCGGTTCCTATAGATGTGCTCAGATGCGCTGGGTGGATGTAGTGCCACATGGGTGCAGTCAATGGCACCTAGCACTTTTGGGAATTGTGCCACACCGTAGAAATCGAGGGTGGCAGCCTGCCTTTCTGCAGGTGTCCTGGGCAGGTATATGTGCCTACGGACTGATGGGCGTGCAGTGATGATGTTCAAGACCTGGTGTAGGCAGCGTGACTGCGTGGCCTGTGACACCCCACCCACTATGGCACTTGTCCTCTGAAATGATCCTGTGGCCAAGAAGTGCAGTACATTGAGGACCTTCTCCAGGGGGCTGAGTGCTTGGGAGCACAGGGTGGGTGATGTGAGGTCATCCTCCCACTCACTGACCAGGTCCAGTATTATGTGTGGTGGAAACCTGTACCTCCCATACACCTGGTCATCAGGCATCCCAAAAAGGCTGGTTCTGGGAGTGAAAATTCTGGCCCTCACTATCCTCCTCCTCCTCCTTTGGTAACCCACGGCCACTGCTGCTAGGAACAGTATATTCATCCTGGCATATGAGCTTGTTTGTTGTTTGCGCGCACTTTTATGCTGCGCGGGTCGACGTACGCCTGCTTCATGCTGGCATACGTGTTTCAGGATTGGACCATTTATTTTTCGGCACGTCGTAGGCGAACGTGTGAATCTTCCCGCCCACCCCAGGAATACACGTAGCACGCTCTCCCAGGCCCAGTCGCAGTAAATATTCCCACCCACCCCTGGAATACACGTACCCCACTCTCACAGGCCCAGTCGCGTGTGGAAGTTC
Source organism: Ambystoma mexicanum (assembly GCF_040938575.1). Classification (NCBI taxonomy): domain Eukaryota; kingdom Metazoa; phylum Chordata; class Amphibia; order Caudata; family Ambystomatidae; genus Ambystoma; species Ambystoma mexicanum. Next base: position 226,108,002 of record NC_090933.1, on the reverse strand, counting down.
ACGCTCACCCTGAAGTACACGTACCCAGGCCAATCGCGTGTGGAACTTCCCACGCACCCCGAAGTACACGTACCCAGGCCAATCACATGTGGAACTTCCCGCGCACCCCAAAGTACACGTACCCAGGCCAATCGCATATGGAACTTCCCGCGCACCCCGAAGTACACGTACCCAGGCCAATCGCGTGTGGAACTTCCCGCGCACCCCGAAGTACACGTACCGAGACCAATCACGTGTGGAACTTCCCGCGCACCCCGTAGTACACGTACCCAGGCCAATTGCGTGTGGAACTTCCCGCGCACCCCGAAGTACACGTACCCAGGCCAATCGCGTGTGGAACTTCCCGCGCACCCCGTAGTACACGTACCCAGTCCAATCGCGTGTGGAACTTCCCGCGCACCCCGAAGTACACGTACCCAGGCAAATCACACAGCTGGGGGTGGGGGTGATGGGAGACATGAGTGGGGGCCTGGTGGAGGCTGCCCCTGCACTGCTGGGGGGTGGGGGTGGTGGTAGACATGAGTGGGGACCTGGTGGAGGCTGCCCCTGGTGGCTTGGGGGTGGGGTGGTGGTAGACATGAGTGAGGGCCTGGTGGAGGCTGCCCCTGCACTGCTGGGGGGTGGGGGTGGTGGTAGACATGGGTGGGGGCCTGGTGGAGGCTGCCCCTGCACTGCTGGGGGTGGGGGTGATGGGAGACATGAGTGGGGGCCTGGTGGAGGCTGCCCCTGGTGGCTGGGGGTTGGGGGGTGCAGGGGGACATGTGTGGGAATCTGGTGGAGGCTGCCCCTGCACTGCTGGGGGGTGATGGGAGACATTAGTGGGGCCCTGGTGGAGGCTGCCCTGCACTGCTGGGGGGTGGGGGTGGTCATAGACATGGTGGGGGCCTGGTGGAGGCTGCCCCTGCACTGCTGGGGGGTGGGGGTGATGGGATACATGAGTGGGGGCCTGGTGGAGGCTGCCCCTGGTGGCTGGGGAGTGGGGGTGCAGGGGGACATGTGTGGGAGCCTGTTGGAGGCTGCCCTTGCACTGCTGGGGGGTGGGGATGATGGGAGACATGAGTGGGGGCCTGGTGGAGGCTGCCCCTGCACTGCTGGGGGTGGGGGTGATGGGTGACATGTGTTGGTGATCAGTAGTGCAAGGTGACATGTGGGTTGGCTGGTGGGCATGGCCATTGTTGATGGGTTGCCTGTGGGACATGAGCAGGGGTGCAGGGTAGTACCCTGTGGTGTGGGCTGCCTGCAGGGGCCGTGGAGGGTGTAGAGGGAACACCTGGGAGGACCCACATGGCCAAATCACGTGTAGCATTCCCCGGCACCACTGAAATACACGTACCCGGCTGAAATCGCGTGTGAATCTTCCCGCGCACCTCGGAATACACGTACCCATGCCAATCGCGTGTGGAAGTTCCCGCACACCCCAAAGTACACGTACCCAGGCCAATCGCGAGTGGAACTTCCAGCGCACCCCAAAGTACACCTACCCAGGCCAATCGCGTGTGGAACTTCCCGTGCACCCCGAAGTACACGTACCCAGGCCAATCGCGTGTAGAACTTCCCATGCACCCCGAAGTACACCTACCCAGGCCAATCGCGTGTGGAACTTCCCGCACCCCGTAGTACACGTACTCAGGCCAATTGCGTGTGGAACTTCCCGCGCACCCCGAAGTATACGTACCCAGGCAAATCGCACGGCTGGGGGGTGGGGGTGATGGGAGACATGAGTGGGGGCCTGGTGGAGGCTGCCCCTGCACTGCTGGGGGGTGGGGGTGGTGGTAGACATGAGTGGGGACCTGGTGGAGGCTGCCCCTGGTGGCTTGGGGGTGGGGTGGTGGTAGACATGAGTGAGGGCCTGGTGGAGGCTGCCCCTGCACTGCTGGGGGGTGGGGGTGGTGGTAGACATGGGTGGGGGCCTGGTGGAGGCTGCCCCTGCACTGCTGGGGGTGGGGGTGATGGGAGACATGAGTGGGGGCCTGGTGGAGGCTGCCCCTGGTGGCTGGGGGTTGGGGGGTGCAGGGGGACATGTGTGGGAATCTGGTGGAGGCTGCCCCTGCACTGCTGGGGGGTGATGGGAGACATGAGTGGGGGCCTGGTGGAGGCTGCCCTGCACTGCTGGGGGGTGGGGGTGGTCATAGACATGGTGGGGGCCTGGTGGAGGCTGCCCCTGCACTGCTGGGGGGTGGGGGTGATGGGATACATGAGTGGGGGCCTGGTGGAGGCTGCCCCTGGTGGCTGGGGAGTGGGGGTGCAGGGGGACATGTGTGGGAGCCTGTTGGAGGCTGCCCTTGCACTGCTGGGGGGTGGGGATGATGGGAGACATGAGTGGGGGCCTGGTGGAGGCTGCCCCTGCACTGCTGGGGGTGGGGGTGATGGGTGACATGTGTTGGTGATCAGTAGTGCAAGGTGACATGTGGGTTGGCTGGTGGGCATGGCCATTGTTGATGGGTTGCCTGTGGGACATGAGCAGGGGTGCAGGGTAGTACCCTGTGGTGTGGGCTGCCTGCAGGGGCCGTGGAGGGTGTAGAGGGAACACCTGGGAGGACCCACATGGCCAAATCACGTGTAGCATTCCCCGGCACCACTGAAATACACGTACCCGGCTGAAATCGCGTGTGAATCTTCCCGCGCACCTCGGAATACACGTACTCATGCCAATCGCGTGTGGAAGTTCCCGCACACCCCAAAGTACACGTACCCAGGCCAATCGCGAGTGGAACTTCCAGCGCACCCCAAAGTACACCTACCCAGGCCAATCGCGTGTGGAACTTCCCGTGCACCCCGAAGTACACGTACCCAGGCCAATCGCGTGTAGAACTTCCCATGCACCCCGAAGTACACCTACCCAGGCCAATCGCGTGTGGAACTTCCCGCACCCCGTAGTACACGTACTCAGGCCAATTGCGTGTGGAACTTCCCGCGCACCCCGAAGTATACGTACCCAGGCAAATCGCACGGCTGGGGGGTGGGGGTGATGGGAGACATGAGTGGGGGCCTGGTGGAGGCTGCCCCTGGTGGCTGGGGGGTGGGGGTGGTGGTAGACATGGGTGGGGGCCTGGTGGAGGCTGCCCCTGCACTGCTGGGGGGTGGGGGTGATGGGAGACATGAGTGTGGGCCTGGTGAAGGCTCCCCCTGGTGGCTGGGGGGTGGGGGTGCAGGGGGACATGTATGGGAGCCTGGTGGAGGCTGCCCCTGCACTGCTGGGGGGTGGGGGTGATGGGAGACATGAGTGGGGGCATGGTGGAGGCTGCCCCTGCACTGCTGGGGGGTGGGGGTGGGGGTAGACATGGGTGGGGGCCTGGTGGAGGCTGCCCCTGCACTGCTGGGGGTAGGGCTGATGGGAGACATGAGTGGGGGCCTGGTGGAGGCTGCCCCTGGTAGCTGGGGGGTGGGGGTGATGGGAGACATGAGTGGGGGCCTGGTGGAGGCTGCCCCTGGTGGCTGGGGGTTGGGGGGTGCAGGGGGACATGTGTGGGGGCCTGGTGGAGGCTGCCCCTGCCTGCTGGGGGTGGGGGTGATGGGAGACATGAGTGGGGACCTGGTGGAGGCTGCCCCTGGTGGCTGGGGGGTGGGGGTGGTGGTAGACATGGGTGGGGGCTTGGTGGAGGCTGCCCCTGCACTGCTGGGGGGTGGGGGTGATGGGAGACATGAGTGGGGGCCTGGTGGAGGCTGCCCCTGCACTGCTGGGGGTGGGGGTGGTGGTAGACATGGGTGGGGGCCTGGTGGAGGCTGCCCCTGCACTGCTGGGGGGTGGGGGTGATGGGAGACATGAGTGGGGGCCTGGTGGAGGCGCCCCGTGTTCCGCCTACTTTTGTTATGTGCGCTGCGCTATGTGTGATTTCGCAGTGGCCGTGGCGCACGCTGTTGGATGACCTGTGCGCCGGCGTGCGCGGCGCACATTTTTAGCGCACATCCAATGTTTTTCTCGCGCACGGACTTCCATGAATCGATGTGCGCTGGTTTCCCTGCGATTTTCGCACTTGCACTGCGATTTTCGCAGTTTTACTGCGATTCGCACGTTTTGGCACGTCTGCGCGGGGATTTTTGGCGCACATTATTTCCATGAATCGACCCCTAAATAATTGGCTCTCTACTTACGAAAAAATCCAGCTAACAGTCGCCTCACTCACTTTCAAATGTCTGAATAATGCACCACTGTTACCTTGCAGACAGATTTACTAAAACTATCCCCACTAGGCATACCAGACCATCCAGTTCGAACAGTCTCCTAGTCCCAGATTCAAACTGTCTAGAGTAGGGGGACGATTCCTCTGCCAGTGGATCAAACATACCCAAAATTCCCGACAAGTAATGTCAGACGTCACCTCGTGACTGATGAACCACTCCGGATTTATGAACCACTCTGTGTTATTTGTACATTATCACCTCCACTGTGCAGCCAAGTTGTATACTATTTTATTTTATGATACTGTAATTATGATGTGTTGCTGATCTGTATATAAGCATACCATCTTGTCTACTGCGTAGATGAGAGCTAAACCTTTATGGTTGTATGTTACTTTATATTGTTGGGTGTTATACATTGGACAATATGATGTTGTTGTGTAACTGAGCTGGAAGTCTACTTCTGCGATGCGTCCTGATACCTATGGGTCTGGAGTGCAATACAAGTAACAAATAAACAAACAAACTAACTAACTATTTCATCACAATTCACATCTGCAACTTTGCTTTGTTGCATTGCAATTTCTACTTCCTCCATGGCAAGCTCAACATCAGCTTGAATAATTGGCTCACCAAGCGCATTTTGAGTTCCTACTACAGAATATTGACTTCCGCCAGAAGTCTCTTTAGCCAACTCAACTGCAAGTTCTTCTTGACATAGTTATTTTTCCAGTAACTCCAAGTACTGCCTAAATTATGGCTATGTAATTACCTTTGTTTAGCAAAACATTATTCTTTAAAAAGTTTCAAAACTTCCAAGCAAATCACTCTCTGCACACAATGGGCAGAGCAACTGCAAAATACAAAAACAAAATAATTCCCTTTGCTCTGCAGTTTGGCAAGGCAGTTTCATGTGGTTAATGAGACTTGCCTTCTCATGTGTCACTAGACAACCAGAACATCCATGTACTTTAAACAGTCCTCTGTCACTCTTTTTTTCAATATTTCGATATGAATAGCGTCGTGAAAATTCACTTTCATACAATGTGACAAATATATTCAACATTGGTGCTAAATCGGGAATCTTCAGAATACATTCTTGTACATTGATATCTCCCACTTGTAGCATTAGGAAAAATGATAAGGAAACAACAAGCTTCTAACGTCTTTTCCCATACACTAATGTGTGTACCATTTCATTGCTTGTATTTGATACAATTCTACACTGTCGCTCATGACTTCAGTGCCTCTCTTGTGTAAAATTGTTCTTCTATACAAATAAAGTTATTTCCAAACATTTTTTAGGCAGTGTTTAATTTTCTCCTCAATGTACCCTAGTTGCACTTATCAAGATATGCAAGCAATGCCAGGTATTTCAGTAGAAGTAACTCAAACATGTCAATACTTCATTTATACTGTTGAAAAATCTGATCCTTTGAAAGCATATGATCATCATTTCCACTTTCTGTAAAAGTTTCATCTAGATACACATACTCTTTTAAATGCATCATATTAATCATTTCCACTGTAGAAACTAAACCTTCTACAGTTCTAGTCAAAGGTTTTTGATTTAAAACTGCAAGAGAAATACTTGTTCTTTTGCTCTCATACAGTTTAACTATTAGGTATCTCATTTTAGTATGATGTGCAGCCAGCAACCGTATATGATGAAACTGACTCTTACATCTACTTTTATCAAGACAAGCTAGAGAGTGACCCAGAAGTCCTGTTTTTTCACAAACTTCACAGTCATCTATATTTTGTAGCATCTTGATCTGTCTTTGAACATTATCATTTTGTGCAAAACATGCAAAAATCTCTTTAAGACTTTACAAGAAAACGTATCAATATTGCATACAAATTGCACATAGCCATACCTCACAAAACTTCTTTGGTTTTATTCTACACTCCCCTAAACTTTCAATTTCTGTATTGTCACACATAACAATGTCTTCTTTTTAGAAATCACACCATTTCAGACTTCATAGCTTCGTCCACTCTCATCAATAGCTAGGGGAACATTCTTTCCTTGAATGTAACTCTCCTCTTTAAAAAATCTTTTTTTATGAGAGGTGTGCTTCCACTCGCCACCAAACACATCACAAAAGTTTGTCATGCGTAAGTACATGAAGTCGTTCTATATTTGTATTGAATGGTATAGTCAGCTTAAGTAATTTCTTAATTGTATTCAATACAAAAATTAACAATTTCCTATTCATATCAAAAGCTTTTTTAATTTTTACTTTATTTTTTTTCCTGCAAAAAATGCTTTACCACATATCTAGATTTTGGTTTCACATTTTTCCAAAGATTTGTAGAAACTTCAAAGTGATCCATTTTCCTATATATATATATCTTTATTCCTCTGTTTCATATTGATTGCACATTCCTACCTTTTGTTCTAAAAATACTTTTTTTATTAGCTACTAATTTGATAAATATTTCTCTTTTCCTACTATCAATAAAAGATTCTCGGTTACATCAATTTGTTCAATTGGCACATCTACTATTTGAAGTTGCAGATTTTTCAAAAATCTTATTGATAACAGGTATTGTTATATTATCTACAGTATTTGTATATAGAGATATAACAACACTACTTTTTGAAATATTGCATTCTACAACTTTACTTTCCTGCAGCCGATCCTCTGATGGCATCTTACAAAAAAGCTGTATACAAAAGAAAATAGGAGTGTGAAGGTCACTCATTGCATTTCTTTATATTTTCAATATATAATATAACTTTCATGCCCGGGCTGATGGGCGGAGACAGGGTTTAACAGCCTGTCAGCCTGACCTTTGTAGGCCCAAGAGAAGTGAGGGCATCGGTCCAACCGCCAACCCAGGTGTGAAAGTTATTGGCACCCAGGGATTTGCCCGGCGTGTGGATAATTTTATTTTTTTAAATTCCTGCCATAAAAAAAAGAAATGGCCCCTGCCATTGAAATTGAAAAGGGAATATGTCCCTTTTCAGATGATGGCAGCCATTTTGGAACAGCTTTTCCATTGCCGCCATCATCGAAAAAGGGACACCCTTTTCAGATGACGGCGACCATGCAAAACCTGTTCCATAATGGCTATCATGATTTGAAAATGGACCTAGTCCTTTTCGATTTTGATGGCAGTGTTCAAGCGAGAGGGGCATCGGAAACTGGAACTTTGCACTCCAGTCCCCGATGTTCCTGCTGCAGGCGAATTGGGGGTGGAGGAAAGGAGAATTACATTTTTCAAACATGGGGAGAAAACAGGGAAAGCCTCCCTGTTGCCTTCCCACATTAGAACAAAACGAAAAAAGCACCACCTGGGGAAAGGCATCGGGTGGCTGGTAGAGCGGGCTGTAATTATGTAATCTCACCCACTGTTCTAGCCACCTGATTGGCTGAGCACCCTTCCCCATGTGCAAATCTAAATTGTTCTTTAAATAAAATATATTCTGTAATGTAATACATTGTATAGGTATTACTTAGAAAGTAGGGTATTCCATATTTAATTTCACTGTTTTCTAAAGAGCATTAAAAAAGTAGTACATATTATGCTACAGTTACATATAAAAAATATAAATTTCCCATATCAAATATCCTTCCTTCATTTTCTATACATATTGGCCCTCATTACGAGTCAGGGGGTGGACTCCGGCATGGTGGATGGTGGAATTACCGCCCCATTCCAAGGTGAATGGGGCGGTAATTCCCCATTCACCATTTGCCCTTCCCCATTCCCATTTTTGCCCCATAGGGCATAATGGGAATGGGGAAACGCGCTAAGTACGGTGCCGCAAATTGCGGCACCGTACTTAGCACCAAGGTCACTTTGCGGCATGGGTTTTAACATGGGTTTTAACGCCTGCAAAAAGCAGGCATTAAAACCCGGGACCTCTTAATCAGGCATTAAGGGTTAACGGCGCCGACGGCGCCGTTAAACCCTTAACGCCTGACTTGTAATGAGGGCCATAATCTGTCAATTCCCTTAGTTGCTGCATATCTTTAATTTCATATGCACATCCTGTATCAAAAATTGTGAGGCTGTAGAACAAATCGTCACTATCATCTATACAATTATCTCAGGTTTCATGCAATCTTACTGTCTTAAAAATGTACTGTTCCAACCACAAATGCATAATAAACTGAAAATCTCAGTTTCCATCAATTCAAACTGTACTTCGCTCATCTTATTTACACTACAGTTTCCCTGTACTGACAGCCTGAAGGACGTGTCAGCCATAAACATCTACTAAAAGACTGTAGGTCAACTCCACACACACAACATTGACTAGGCTGCTGCTCACATTACCAGAGCGTACCACTCACTTCTCCCACCACCTACTTATTCTGTCCTCCTTAAGCATCTCATCAAACGACATTCAAACACAAGGGCCTCACCTGCTTCTACCTCTGCAGGTTAATGAGGCCAATGGAGTGACCCACTATCCTGCATTTCACCTAGAAAGTAATCGGTACTAAAGCCACTCAACAAAACACATCACCATATGCATCCTCCCTCCACTGCTCACCCTTGCCCCATCCCAATAAAAATGTCCTTAGTAATACCTGCAATACTGTACCTATAAGTGTAGAATACCATTGCCAACCAATTTCTCAAAAGAACAAATGTTCACTGCAAACTTACCAGTACAAATTTACCACAAATAAAAAAGAGAATATTTCCCAACATGATAACCGAATTAAGTTTCATCAGAAGCATTCCAATATAACACTTGTAAAGCTACATTCAAACACGTCCACAAATGTGACACAAAGGGAGTTACTAAAATGTCCTTCCTTCTTTTTCTATAAATATGCCTTGGCAAATCCCATAGTTGGTCATATCTTTCACTTCATATATGCATCCTTTTCCATGAATTTGTATTCTGCGAAACAAATGCTCACTGTAATCTACACTATTAGCTCAGGATACTTTGCTCTTTCTTTAGATCAGTGTAAACTGCAGGTGATCTATCTGAAATGGAAGCAGAGTCCCTTCTCTTATTCAAGATTTGGTTTGTGCTCAAATCTCAGATAGCCAATGGAAGATCTGCACTCTTGCATGCATGCCAGACACGGGCCAATCGTGGTTCCAGTCATTCATGCCTACTAGACATACTGGCACCAGTAGTGTGGTTTGGGACCAGACAGTCCCAACCCTCTTCCTGGGCACTAGCACACGTGAGATGCAGGAGCCTGTGAAAGATGTGGTTTTTGTGGGAGGCTGAATGCCCAACTAAGGAATACCTGGGTCTCTCGACCTGGGGCAAGGCAAAGGAACACATTGACCAAAGGACAGAACAAAAGACTTTGTGGCATGGCCATTTTTGGCAATGCCCGCAGTCCTGGGCCAAATGCAGTAAACGCGGTATGGTCCATAAAAACAAAGTATAAATACTTTAAAAGTAAACTGCTGCCATCAGTTCATCATAGGCACGCTTGCACAAATACCATAAAATCCTTAAAGTGTGGCTAGGGCCATAAAACAAAAGGACTCCAATGCGCAGTACTTTAAGGTACTTGACACATAAATAAAAAGTAACCAAGAAATGGCAACATTGTCGGAGACTAAGGGAAAGAACAGTTTCCCTGTACTGACAGCCTGAAGGACGTGTCAGTTTCCCCATAACAAATGAGCCAAAGCCCAGAGCAGTGCAGTGCAGCTGAAGGCTGTGCTCCACTGGAAATAGTCATGTTAGGTACTCCAAACAAAAGCAAATAGTTTGGGGGGTTCACAAATGGAGTTCAATTCCCATACAACTTCTAAATACAAGAAATGTTCACTGGAAACAACATGACAAAAATTACCATCTTTTCTTAATTCCCATTCATAAAGGTGTTGCAAAATAATCTGTAATCCATCTTTGCTTTCATATACCAAACAACTATTCATTTATCTCTGGTGTGTCCTCAATTCATAAGTAACGTGATAAAAGAACAATGCTCCAAAATAATGCACTGCCACTTAGTTGCTCCACCCACCCTCAGTTCTCATGCCTTAGAAGCCTCTACTTAACAACAGTCGGCCAACTCCAGGCACACACCTTTGAGTATACTGCTGGTCGCATAACTGTGCGTGCCACACCCTTGCTTCTCCCACCACCGAGTTAATCAGTCCTCCTTAGCCATCCTTATAAAAAAACATGCAAAATGAACCACCTCAACTGTTTCCACCAATGTACGCATCATAAACCAATGGCCTGTCCCACTATCCTGCCTTTCACCTACAAACTAATCACTACTACTGCTACTGAACAAAACATATCAGCATGTATGTCCTCCTGCCAATGCCCATCCCCACTCTTGCTAGTACTTTAATAGCCCCAGTTTTCACACCTTTCAAGCCCCTTCTTAAGAACTGTTGGCCAACTCCAGACAGACAACATTCAGTCTAGAGCTACTCACATAACTGGGTCCGGTTACACCCTTACTCCTCCCACCACCCATGCAATCAGTCCTTCTTAGTCTTCCGCATCAAATAACATGTAAAGTCAACCACCTCACCTGTTTCCACCAATTCAACCATCATAGGGCTAACAGCCTGACCCACTATCCTGCATTTCACCTGCAAACTAATCAATACAACTACTACTCAAGAAGATATATCAGCATGCATGTCCTCCCTTCACTGCCCATCCCCACTCCACCAGAGTTTGAATGGCCAAGTGCCTTGGGCAGCCCCAGAAAGCTACCTTAGTGAACCACATCAATAATACTGTTTCCCCATCCCACTATGCACCCCTATTCATTTTACAATTCCCTATGTCACTGCATTGCATAAAAACATGTTATATCACATAGCATGAAACTCAAATAGATTCCTACCCTTCCAAAGCACACATTTTCCAAGAAAATTGTGAAACTTTCTAATATAGTTGCTGATTATTATTTCTAAATTACTACCAACAATTACATGAGAGTGGAAATACTGCAGTATAAAAGAATGCCCCATCTACACCTAGCCTCTAAGTGCTTGAGTAATGTGGTATACTATTGAACAGCTCATATAGCACACATAAAATGACAAAAGTAAGATTCACTCGGTGGGCAGTAAGCTTGCTGAGTTGTGATATATCTGTGGTGGGGACAGTACATTTTCTGAATGATAGGCCTAAATGAAAAGTGAGCTAACGTTATACACCACAGTACCCATTTATTACATAAGCTAACAATTCATAATAAAGCATACACATATTAAAAGAAATATATGCATAAACTGTGTCATTTTCAAGCTCATACCTATATACAAAGAGTCAAACATTTTTATATATTACTGCACAGAAGCTGAAATGCAAACTATCAGACCAACCCACTTAGGCACTATGAATTCACCTTCTTCACTTTGCTTCATAATTTCTCACAAACCATTTACCTGGTGTATTTTCCCTACAACACCAACAGACATTCATAATACTTGGCAAACTCTAGCTATAACTTCACAGTACAATTCCAAAACCACTTCTAAAGAGAAAAATGTTCACTCCAAATTTATGAGTTCAAATGAACTTTCCCAGTAAGCTGACAGAAGCCACAAATCTCCACAAATAAGCAACATCATAACCAATGTTGCATTCACCAGCTGCATTGCCTCATAAAACATCTCAATTTTAAAGCCACATTCACACACTTCCACAATTCTAACACAGAACAAAATCACCAATATAAGGTCACAGATTAACAGCTTAATATCCAACTACAAAGCACACACACAGGTGCTATATGTGTCAAGAGTAGAGTTATACTGCCTGGTTCACACTAGGTTTTCTTATGCATCCACATTCATATCACATCTTCCAATGTCAGTAAGAAACAACCTTTATTTAGACATTTATTTTTTGTCACACATAAGCATAGCATAACATGTCACACAACTTCATCACTCTCATGAAACACTGAAGAAACATATGGAAAACCCTACTTTCCAAACAATACTTATACACTTGACTAAATGGGACACCTAAACATAATTTGTATTAGAAATACAACAGTTCATAATGTACATGAAATATATAAAAACACACAATCACTCACCTTCAGCTGCTCCAATTAATGAATAGATCTTCACAATAGCCATAAACAGAACATGTGCACACTCAGAGTTCTGGGGTCAGAATGGCAAAAGATCACAAAAAGCTCACTTTCATAGCTTTCAGAAATCAATAGCACAAAAAGAGGATTGTAGAAAGCAAACAAGTATGATGCCCAACACATTTGTATTACAACCTATAGCAATCAATAAACCCTATCACAATGCTTTTAAGGAATACGTTGTAGAACATTTGCACACTATATTTTGTTTTGTTAATTGGCCAAATTAAATATCCGCAGCTATAGCCCTGGCTACATGAGGAAAATCCCTGTATAGATGCCGTTCCACTTACATTTTTCAAATGTGCTGAAAAACACATATTGCAAAAGTTTCAATTTTAAATCACACATGCCTTCAGGTGAGAACATTCAGACAGAAACACATGTACAAATCTCTGCCAAAACATCCATTATATAATATGATCACTGCACCAAAATACAAACAGCTATAACCGCGGGTACAACCAACAGATTCATACATGTGCCTACCAAAGCCTGTCACAAACTTTGACGTACAATTGAAGCATTCATAACTGCGTTTAGAGTCAACCGCATGTAGTCGCGGCTGCCTGTAACATTTTTACAGATTTAAAAAGACATATTGACAAGGTGAAACAATTCAAACAACATAATGGTGCACATGAGGGCATAGAATCAGAAACACATGTGAAATTGTGTAGTGTAAAATCAGAGCAATCACATAATCAATGCACAGAAATTGGCATCGCAATACCCACGGTTGGGGCGATAGTCGTAGACGCAGCTACACCCGCCAAAAATACATAACGCCTCATTGACTTGGTTTTACCCACAGTTTTATTCCATCTGATAGGCCACAACATTATTGACTGCTGTCGTAGTGTAGCTATTTTATTTAAAAAGGCATTAAGGGGATTTTCCTTTTCCAATATACATAAAAAGTTCTCGGGGTGGCTCTTAAAAGAGCCTTTGGGTTATTTAACCAATATATAACCAAAATAAAATCTCTGAACATTTCTCTGTGCTCTTCCTTGAGAAGATGAATTAATATTATTTTCCCGAAGAGAAAAAACCTGCACTCCAAGTCAAAAATATTTCTCCACAATTGCATCATAAGCCTCTCATTTGTAACACTCAATCTAATATTATAGAACCAAAAAAACATTGTAAGCCAATGCTTTCACAACACATCACCTGCGTCCTCAACATCACTATGAACCTCATTCATAAAATTCTCAAATTAGCCACAGTCCTCTAAACAATCACAATACTCTCCATCTGAAATTGCATGCATGTTTGCAATATCCAATCAAACAATACATATACCCACGAAAATAGCACAATCTCCTAAAACTACACCTCACTCTCAAGCAATAAAAATATACTGCGTAGGAAAACTCTTAATATAATGATAACATATAATATACAGTTGTATTGGCATATTTAATCATCATTCAAAAATACATTCTCTTATAGGTTCTACAGTTCAACAGCATGTGTGTTACTTGAAATCCTATTGGCAGCCACCCACCACACAAACAATGAACAACCAATCTCAAAGCAAATGCAAAATTCCACCTTCTCTCCCCATGAATCTTCCTCCATTCATAATTCTAACTCTGAACTCACAAGCAGTCTTTCTTTTAACCACTATTAAAATGGAACACTACATGCAATGGCTGGAGGACAATTATCCAATAGAGGAAGACATTTAAAAAAAAGACACACTAAACACAATGCACCAGAGGAAAATACACCACAATCAGGATTTTGTAGGTACATTCTACATATTCATTTATATTTAAAGGAACAAGAATCAGTGAGCTAGCACATATAAATGATGTACCTACTATCAAACTATCAAATATTTATTCTAGAGACACAAATTATTTTAAAGTGTATTATATCTTAAATTGTTTAAAGATATTTCAAATATTTTCAAACAGATGAAGAAGTGATTCAAGTCTCAAGAAAATTCAAACAAAAATACCACAAGTACCCACAAACCTAATTATGGATTCCTAAACAGAATTAAAAGAACTATTAATTAATATTCAAAAAGGCGTGCAATCAATTAAAAAGGACATAGACATAGAAAATGTAAGACAAATCATGGACAGAAAAAATTCAGATAATTGGGATACGGAAGAAGATGTTTCTTGTGTTCCACTTAAAATTAAATGAAAACCCACAAACACATCCCCACTTAAATAAACCTGTTTTCAACAAACTTGGTTTGCATATTTATTTACCTTTTTCAGATATTTACACTATTTTAAATGTTTCAGTAACTGTTTACAAGCACTACACTCAATACATCTTAAATAAAAGGTCCACATGTCATTTCTTTGTCAAAAATTACCTATAGCCGCGGCTTCAAAAAATCCAATGATGGCCCATGTATACTAACAGCGGCTATAGGATTGTGTGTGTTTCTTTTAATAAACCAAGAATGAAATATTAATAACAAAAGAGACAGTAAAAAGAGTATATAAAAAGAGTGTACTTTTTGCGCATTACAGCTATACCCGTGGTATAGTTCATCAAAACTGTGGCTTTGACACCCCTCATTCGTTGCTGCAATCACCCGTGCCTCCAAAATACCACAGCCCGTTGGACTACACCGAAGCCACAGTTATTCATCTACGCTTAAAATAAAATGTATCCTTTTAAAATAAAACATTATCAATTGTATGCAGTGCATCACATGCACTATATAAGATAGAAAATTCATGCATGAAACACTGTTGTTCTCTTTGCACATACTAATCATTGGGTCATTGGGAAATAAAATCCAACTTGGATTAAAAATAAGCATACAATAATATAAAAAAGTATAAGAAAATACCACTACAAGAAACAAACAAGGATATATAAACTGGGTGAAAATACACAAATGACACTATACTGGGTGGTTGCAGCACAGAGGATGGGGAAGGTTAAGTAAACTTGGAGAACAAGAGAGAATAGGGTGGGATAATAAAACACAGAAACCAGGGATAGAAAACAATCACACAGATAAAAACACTAGTAGTGTCATTTTTCTTTAGAAATTAAGACCACTACAGATAGTGATGTGTTGCCGATGCCACAAATGCTTCTCCCTGGACATATCACCTTCCTGCAGCTGTGAACGGTGGTTGTACAAAATAAACCACCAGACATTAAAGGTTCTGCCAGCAACAGCCAGAGTCTGAAAACACCTGCAGCACTGCACCACTCCATGGAACAAATCATCAGAAATGCTAGAAATCCATACATTTGCTGCTTCCTTCTCCAGCAGTACCACTGTCTTTCCAATATGTTTTGGCCTTTCAGAAAAGTAACTATACAACATTTAGTAAAAATCCACTGGGATAATGATAATGATGCAGCTACAAGAAAATACAAAAATAAAGAAATTACAAAAATGAACTTGTGGAGCACCATAAATTTAACTACCTCACAAAACACTCCAAACACCTACGTGTACTGCAGAACTCAAAATGCATTAAAAGTACAAGAAATACAAACAAATAAACATTCATTCTTACTAACATAAATACAAAAGCTAAACGTCCACATTTGTAAAACTTTAAAAATACATCAAAAATGACTTGCCACTCAAACACAGCAAATGAAAAAACTAATAATAAACATCATCTGATAGCAGTGGTTAATATAACTAAAACACACACAACACTGCAAATAAACCTTACAATGTGTAAATATTTATTTACACTTACTTTTACATCCGTCACACTCCTGCCATGTGCACATTAAGAGTTCAGGAATCAAAAGGATAAAACTGCAGAAAATAATGGCTTTTATACTTTCCAAAACAAATACCAAAATAAGAGGACTTTATACCAATAGAACTACTAAAATGGAAGACGCATTTTCAGCACAACCTGTCATTAAGACCTACACAAATACAAAAGTAATAACAACCAATAACAAACAATGAAACTGGCAGAAATCAATTTTTTCCTCACCTAGTATCTTTAATAGCTTTGGATATTCAACGTGGCTACAGATTCTGCATTGTAACCGCAACTACACGTACATTTTTCTGCAAGCCGCAAAATAAACTAAATTGCCCTTCAAACCTTGCACAGAAAATGTATGTCTATAGACACGGTTTTAAATATACCTGCGGTTACAGGCACCCCTAACAAAATGATGAATGGTGTAGACACACCTGCGCATGAACTTTTAATAGACAAGGCTACAAAGACGCAATGTCCCATTTGTGTGAAGTAGCCGTGGCTGCACAGGGTCCAACATTTACAACGGGTAACAATGCTGCACACAGAGTGGCTGCTGGATAGCCTCGTTTAACTACAACAGCACGATCAACCAATCAAAACCTTCATCATACACACCCTGCTTATACAAACTACTAGAAAATTCTAACAAGGAATAATTTTCCTGGAAACAGAAGAGAATACTGCAGATATCATGGCTGGTTTGAAAACTGTTCCTAATTGGAGACAGTTGGCTGTTTTGGTTGCTGGCTTTTTGTGAGAAACTAAATATTATCATGGACCTAGGTTTGAGGGATTTTATAATTAAATGGTTTGGATTGCAGGGAATGCGTTTGTCCAAGTTTTTCCAAAATTGTTAAGTCTGAGAAGTACAGGACAGCCAGACGTCATAGTAATTCCTTGTGGAGGCAAAGATTTGGGGAATGTACGAGGAGTGTCCCTTACTTTAATGATGAAATAAGACATGAGAAAACTAATGGAACTATTTCCTCACAGCATCTTTATCTTTTCCAGTTTGAATGAGAGGCAAAAATGGAGATGTACCACAAGATTTAATGGTAAAATTGAGAAATCCCAGAGAAATGTTAATAAAGCAGTTTCAGCATTCATGATAGACCTCAACAAATTATGGATTTTGAAGAACAACAAACAGTTCTACGTGGCCAATTTCTATAGACTTGATGGAGTACACCTAATCGATGAAGGAAATGCAGGAAAACAGTACTCCAGATGTGCTAAAATGCTACACTCAGTGTACCCCAAAACAATCCTTTTAAGGAATACTTATCATATATAAATACAGAAAAACAACAAAATAAGCAAAAATATTTTTTATCATACCTGCGGCTACAGTTTATTGACTTTCATCATAATCACGATTACAAAGCCTTGGTTAAAAGGGAGGGCTACTTCAGGTTTTATACTACAATAGAACTTAAAGATCAATGCAGAACAACACTTCTCATGTACTTATGTAAATTGGCTGAAAATGCAGAAAGCAGAGAATAATACATAACAGAAAACTGGGTAGGCAAACATTTCACAGCACAAAATATTATACCATAAGTGAGAATGCACATGATAAACTACAGTGTATGTACATCTAAAACTAGAGTACAATTGCTCCTTTTTATATTAATTGTATTAAACTATTTTCTTCTATTTTTCTCCAAACTCTCACATTTATGAAAGTCCAAAAACACACAGCCAAAATAAAAAAGACTCCCAAATACCTACGATGTCACTGACCATGGCCTTTGTCCATGGCCAGTGATTTTTCGCCTCCAACATCACTATACCAATACAAATAACTTTACAAAAGAATTAAAATACTGATATCCCAAAATATATAGCCGCGGTCACAGAACTGCTCATACCTGTGGTTATCTGTAGTCCTACCATGACATCGGGTTCCATATTTCACTTGCTGTCCTCAACCAACCTCCCCACCTCTATACTGAATGACTCACCAATTTGTACCTTTAAGAGGAGTACAAATCTGAAGGAAACACTAACCATAAATGACAGTAGAATACCAGTACAGAAAGTATTGAGCTTGTCGGAAATATGGGGATTGAATAAGATTGTAGGTCATGCACCTTGTGGTAGCTGCAAGTGTTGCAATTCTACACAAAGAAGTGTTGAATGCAACTAGGGTCTAAATACACTGTGGCGAGAACAAGCTTTTACTAACTGTAACACTGAGATGGTAGTATATGCCACATGGCGCCCATGTCAGCTTCTCTATATAGGTAAAACCAAGAGAAAGGTAAAAACCAAGATAACAGAGCAGAAGAGCTGCATAAAAAATAGGAATATCTCAGCACCACTAGTCAATCATGTTGTGCTATTTAAATACAATTCTAAAGAGATTGGCTGGAATGTTGGGTACAAACTTATGAGAAGTAGAGCTGGTGCACTGGACAAAGAAAGGCTTTTCAGAAAATATTCTTGACCCAGAGTGACAGGAGGGCCATAACACCATATTGAATGGTTGACATGAAGGGCTGCATTTTCAGGCACTGCACCTGTGTCACTTTTGAGTTTTATATTATGCAGAATAGGACAGAGCTAGGAAGATGGAATCCCTATGGTACTAGTGTGAGCTGATCAAGATGTTACATTCATCGTTCACGTTTATGCGCTCAGATAGTTTGCACTGACATTTCATATAGCCAGAACGATGGTTCAGCATTCATGTAATGATGCCGATAAATGTGCCAGCACCAACTTCTGCCCTCCTCTGCCTTGTTACTCTAAAGTTGGGGAAGAGTATACACAGACCCTGTGAGCCTTGGGTAAATGATACAAGTAGTGGCAGACTCATAAATCAATCAAACCATTAATGCACATACATATGTCATAAAGGATTAGTTGGGTTGACCGACACTCGTGGGGCTTTAATATGTACAAGTAGTGTATTGTAAGTAATATATGTTCCTGCGTTCCAAGAGAGCGTCTCAAAACAATGGAAGGGCAGATAAAACTATAGGTAGATAAGGGTGAAGCATACACAGGCAGGGAAACCAATCTATAACAGATGTAAAAGGTGAATGTGAAACAAACAAACCTCAACATAAGTTGCCAACATGGAGGCAAAAGTACAGAAGTAGAGCCATTTTATTAACATGGGAGCCGCAGCAGGCCCAAAGATTTAGCAAAGTTTTAGAATCCAAGATGCTGAATTCTCAACAACACATCTATTTTAGAAGCTTCTGAAGCTCCATGAATAATAAATTCACAGTGAGTGCCAAGGTCAGAATGCCAGGAAAGGAGTAGTGGGTGAGCAGACCCCAGAGGAAAGATAACATTTCTCAGGATGCAAAA
Organism: Ambystoma mexicanum; assembly: GCF_040938575.1. Lineage (NCBI taxonomy): Eukaryota > Metazoa > Chordata > Amphibia > Caudata > Ambystomatidae > Ambystoma > Ambystoma mexicanum. The sequence continues at coordinate 226,088,762 of NC_090933.1, read as the reverse complement.
CAGCAGCCTAACAAGTGAATTAAATTAATAGGAGCACATACAGTCATTGATGTCCATGTCCAGTTGCATGAGAATAGTATGCCAAAAGAGGTTATGGAGAATAGATGAAGGGTGTCCCAAGTGGTGACAAAAAGTACAACACATGCTACAATTACCTGAAAAGTTCAATACATAGGAAGAAATTAATTCTCCAACATGGTCCTTTAAGATGTGACCAAGGCACTGAGACCACTGGCTATTCAAGACAAACACAGATAAAACACCTGCTGAACTCTATAGCACACAGACAGACACAAGATGATACACAAGACCATGTACAAAGAGAAGGGAAGGCCTCATTGCCTGGCAATGACAAGGAGGTGCATTAATTGGAATTGTAACAGCACATTGACTTCTCTCCACCATGTTTTGTCGCTCTCTCGTATCTTGACATCTGTCAGGATGTTCAAGGTTGGTAAGCTAACTGCCAACCAACCGAAATCCCCTGTGTTACACTGCCTATAATGAACAACACTGACCAATGAATTATTTATGTGATGATGTTATTGAAGTATTACCTGAAGTAGGTTGGGCTCAGCAGAAGCTATTGGATGTGTCTAATCCAATCATAGAACTACACCTATATACTTGCTATGTAGTTCATGATGTTAACTAATAAAATGCATTCCTATGTTTTGTAATTGAAATTGTATTATGATGACACTGATGACCTGTCTTTTGTTTAAAAACCACTCACATCCATTGTAATGTGAGAGCTGATTGTATGTTGTCCCGGCCGAGATTCAATGCTTGATGTCAGTATGCCAATGATGCTCTATGAAATAGGAAATGCCAACGTTTGTAACAAGTGTCGTGTGAAGACGACTGCAGGTGAGAGGATTGGTGCAATATAAGATCCAGAACCCAGTAAATTATGAGCCAGCATTTGAGGAGGCAACGGATTCCAACCACCCTTGGACTAACTAATGAATGATGCATGTTGTGCTTTAGATATCGATGGGCAAAAATATGCCACATGGGTCTGATGTAAAGCAACGTATAATGTGCACTGGAGGCTCAAGTGTATAATGTTGTCAAAAGAGTCAAGAGTAAGTCACATTTGTTCCTTCTCCTCCTTATCTTTATCACACGTATGCAGTAGGCCTCTGACATAGTTTTGAAATATTGTGAGTGAGATGTTAGTTTGACAACACTATTGTTTCCTTTCTGCTGCCAAAAGAAATTTTCCATTTGTTTCTACAGTGACTAGAGGAATTCAAGTGAGTGTGTAGAGTTCTAAAGTAGTGTTAATTTATAGCTAAACTCACACATATTGTTTGATACTGATTACAAACATGAGCCTCATTGTAATCATATGGGTTGCATGTAGATCCCTGAACCTGCTAAACTAAGCACATCTTGACATGAGACAGATAAAGTGAGAATAATGTGCTGTCATTTTCTCCAATGTGATGCCAGAATTGGTTTGTGAGAACAGAGTGTGGGAAAGAAAGGATACTCAATGCAGTAGACAGTTATTATACATTGACTTTGCTGTTGGGAACAGCATCCTTTGAATTGAAATGTCATGGTCCACTAGACTGGAATGAAATGCTTGCAGCATTACTTTGGTGTTGATTGAACTAGCCCCTGATGAAGTCCTGCTGATTGACCATAATGCCCTGCAGAACGAAACATGTTGGGCAGGCTTAAAACTGACCTAAAGCACACTTCAGTAGTCGAGGGTGATATTTCTACTTGAAATCTTTACAAAATTCTGTTGTTTGTACTGTAAAGCACAGATGTATTTTATGAATTAGGATGACACAAGCATTTTAGGTATGATTGTGTTATGTGAGTGATGATTAGTGGGCACTTTATGATGAATTAGAAAACGTTTTAAATGTGGATTGATTATTAATGTAGAAAGTACTAATTAAAACTGTTCAGGGTAATGCTAGGAGAGTTGTTTTCTATAGAAGAGAGCAACTACATGATGATATGCTAATTGAGCAAAACTAAAATATTATGAACATTTTGTTGTTGGGTATGTTGAACCAGGGTTAACCCACCCATCTTTTTCCCTGGTGTCCCCCATGTCTTTGCTGGGTGTCCTTCCTCATTCACCATAAGGCTGAAAGATACCACCAGCAAGAGAGCAGCCACCCAAATCCAAACCATGTCTTCATTAAGCAAACATCTGTCCATCTCTATCTCCAAATACCCCTGGCAATGATATGCTATCACACGTACCTGCAAGTAGATAAGCCACTGCCACCATCACAGAGTTTCACCCCCATCTCAAATAAAAAAAAAAGAGTATGTGGGACTGTCAGTGCTCCAATTTCTCACAATACGCTGTGTTGACTTGGCACATGCATCAGCTGATTTATTCCCCCCTCCTTCCAAATATACAGCTCCAAGTCCATTCCTTCACACTCCAACATGCGTTCCTGGATCCAGAAGCCTGCCACACTGCTTACCCCCAGGTCTCCTGTAGGAACTGTTAGGAGGGTTTTTCAAAGTCACTTTCTCTGACCGGACTTTGAAAACTCAACCTAGGGTTAACAAGGTTTCTCACAACCTCAGTTGAGGAAAGCAACACTCTTAAGTAGTCGAGACCAAGCAACAAAGTTGGAATAATGAGGATGGGAGCACTATTGTGTATTACAGTTAACACTTAGCAGAAAGGGTATTTAAAAGGCTCACAAAGGGAAGTTATAAAAAATAACAATCTTTTATTTCAATACTACATTAAGGAACACTTCAGATATTATAAGTTAAGTAAAAATACATTAGACGATACATATAACTCATCATAAGGTCACACACAATGGGTTACACTTCACTTTAAAATACTTTAGAATGAAACGTATATACAAAATGCAATCTTCTAAAGTAGGTAGCAAGTATTGTTATCTCATTTGTAAGCCCACACCATATTCTAACTTTGGAAGGCCAGTCCTAGTCAACGCCAAGTATCTGTAAGTCTTTTAGGTCTCTGAAACGGTTCCTGAGGATTGAGGTGAGTATCCAGGAAGGCACATTCTCTTATTACATGTACAGTGACCAAAGTTCAGTTAGTGCAGGGCAATTGCAACAATGCAAATATGTGGGCTTAAGGGACTAAAAACCAATTCCAGTCTGAAAAGGAGAAACTATCTCCCCTGAGGTTCTTCAGCAGAACAACCCATAAGTACTGAGTTGGATACGATACCCCTGGATCATTCCCATATAGTGCTAAGCTAACCAGGAATTTGACCCAATGCAAACCCAATAGGGAAGGGTCAGGTCAATAGATATAAGAGATTATAAGAGATCCTAGGCCCTGCATCCCCCAGAAAGATACGAATGGTCCCCAACGGTAATAAGTTGCTCAGGGAATTAAGGCTCACCATTGTTGTTGCAGTGCACGGTTGTCTGGTTCCGGTTTTGAGACGGTAATCCCTGGTCATCTTTAGAATCCTCTAGAGACCTTAGATTGTAGGAGAAAACACACAGACTCAGTTCCACAGTGAATAAGGGACCCTCACAGAAATATTAATGGCCACACTTCTTGCAATTTACTGCGGAAAGGATATGGAGGCACTCAGTTATCTGGCAGATTCCTGAAGTTCCAGCGGAGCCTCGAAGATGCCCACGGCGAGTTCCAGTCATTTGGTCCGCCGAAAGTCCTTGCAATGGCAGATGTCTGGTTTCGGGCTTGGCAGAGTCAATGCAATGGTGCATGCTCCAGCGAGGAAAAACAGGCAACAAAACTCAAGCAGGACAGGTGACTGGTTGGACCCCCAGTCGTAGGGAGGAAGGCACATTACATAGGTGTTCTCTGTCGCATAGAAGTTTGAGGTGGGCGGCATGGTGGTTCTTCTTGGGACAGTACTGATCACTGCAGCAGTCCTCTGGCATCCCTCAGTTGTCTTCTTCTCCTGATCTCTTAAGGTTCAGTAGTTTTACTTGGTTCCTGGATCCAGCTCATTTCACTATATCCAGAAAAGGTGTTGTGGGCTACCAGAGCCCACCAATAAGGATGCTCTGCAGCCTGGAAACCTTGAGGTGGCTGCCCAATTGGGGACAGCCAGCCTCTCAGAATCTTCCAGCAACTTCCACGTCACTTGAGGAATGTGGGTTGGGAGCAGAAAACCCCCTCCCCATTCCTGCCAGCTCACACACATAAAGTAGAGCCGAAGAAGAGCCTTTGCAGGCTTTCTGCAGGAAGCCCTCCAATGTGCATGAAGGAAGGAAAGAAAGGTAGCCTACAAAGAACAGGCGATCTTGAACAGGGCCTAAAAGAGTAAGGGGCACCATATTGAGAATGTGGTCACATTTTCTACATCATCCCCCCTGTAGCAGCAGCCTTGGGTGATGCACTCAAAAATGATGGTAAAAAGCATCAACTGCCACAAGCCTGTTCAGAGGATGCCCGAAAACTAGCAAAGGTGGTAATTAGAAAGAAGTTAAGAGGATGCAAAGTGTCCCCAGAGCACTCAAATGAAGCTGGCTTGTGCAGTAATTAGCAAAATGCAACAGTCTCAAAAAGGAGGTGAGTACTCCCTTACTGGGAAGTCTACAAACTCATCACTGAACCCAAAATGACATTGAACTAGGTACCCTAGGGGTCCCTGGCAGCACACTGCATATGGTGGGGGTGCTACCATACGAAAGCATGGACCACTAGACTAAAGGGCACATTCTCCCCTCCATTGGGTTATTGGAAGAAGGGGTCCAGTGGTCCCAAAAGTAAAGTGCATGCAGGAGGTGGGTCAGTTTAAAATGTCTTACCTTTGGAGTCTGAGAATCCAGCAGTAGTGCCTGGAGGCTCGAGACAGAGAGGGTAAGGTTTGGAAAAAGAAAATCAAGAGCGGTCCCAAAAACTTCACCATATTGTCCCCACAATCTCATTCTGATCTTCTCAAAACTTAGATAGTTGATCGTAGGCATGAGATACCGCGGGACAATCTGACCAGGTTCTGAAAACAATGAGATGCCTTCTCACTCAATGTCCAGTCTTTTATGGCAAATATTACAACGTTTTTTTTTTTTTAAGTTTATGCGTGAAATAAGGAATATCAAAGGTGCTGCCTTTTGGGCGGATTGTGTCTATGGATCTTCTATGATCTTGTCATCAGTATTCAGTGATTTGTGGATGTATATGATTGATATCATTACTGTACAGCAGGGCTGCTCATTGAGTTGTATTATGCAACGATGTGCATTTTAGATGTATTGTATTAATCTGTCAGGGGTCTGGGTTAAGTATTATCATGGACTCAACATGAATATGTATATTATATACATAAAAACTGTAAGGCACCAAGTAAAATTTAAAAAGTAAAAACTGAGACCCGAACACACCCTTTAGCCATGAGTGTTGCTGGAACAGGACCCAAAGACTGGAGTAGGAGGCATGAGCAGCGGCTGCTCAGGGAGGCCGAGAGCAAAATGAGACCATTGAAAAGATGAGGTGATTTTAAAACAAAAGAGGAAAATGGAAGAGAGCAACTAAGAATTGTAAGGAAGGAGGACCTAGGGGTATTTAGAGATGGGTGGGAGAGAGTAAAAACGATAAAATAGAGATTCTCACATAATCTGCAGGGCACTGGCAGAGAGCAATCTACCTGCCAGCTATATTGTTATCAAACTCCGAGCACAATGGCATGCTCCCTCCTCTTCCTTCCCTCCACTGCAACATGCTCCAAACATGTGAGGTTTGCTAACTCCTCTTCCCCACAATCTCAAAGTGCAAACATCTGCTCAAAAAGCAGCAGCTAGTCCAGCAACAATGCCACTGCACTCTTGCTCCCCCCCCAAAGAACTCAAAAGCATACCCTGCTCCAGTCACCAACACACTCCCCATTCCCAACCCCACACCATCAGAAACCTGCCAGCACACTCCACCGGCCTGATACAGCTGGGGATCTGCAAGGCATGCGGCCTTACCAACATTACTACCACTGCCCAACCTCCCCTACAAGTGCCATCATCTTCACTTCAGTCCCCCTCTCCATCCCCTCCATGTTGAATTTCTCATGCTGGAAAAATGGTGGATGATTTTATCTACAAAGCTTACTTGATTGCTAGTGTATCTTGCTCAAACACCAGTGGTCGAAGTGAGCGGGAGTGGTTGGGAGTGGTACCGCAGTCCCATGTGTTTGGGGGTTTGTATTGTGCATGGGAGGGGTGTGGTAAAGGGGTTTGTGGGGAGTGAGTGCAGGCCAGCAGGGAACATAGTTCCACTACTTTTTTTCGTACATTTCGACCACTGTCAAACGCAGGTGCTCAACCTGAATGGACGGGATAATCAGAGGCCTGATGATGCCAAAAAACATCACATCATACAACAGGAACCAAACAATTGACTGCTGGCCATGTGAGTTGTAAAACGGATGTAAAGCACCGATCACACGGAAGACTCATTGATATGATATGATATAGCATTTATAACGCGCCTATACACAAGTGTTTCGAGGCGTGACGAGGCAAGGGAGGGAGAACAAGGGAAGGCAGAAACAACGATCCTACTAGGCCAGGCATAATTCAGATCGTGCAAGTGCATGGGGAGGGGAAAAAGGGAAAAGTGCGTGGGGAGGGAGAGGGGAAAGTGCAGTACATGGGATAGTAGATAACAAGATAAATAAAAGGCCACTGGTGGCAAGTGCAAGGAAGTGCAGACATTGGTGGTAAGTGCAAGGAATTGCAGACATAAGTGCTAGTAGGGGGACAGTAGAGATACAGAAAACAGTCCCCAGTGCAGGGGTTTCCAGGGAGGCAGTGCAGGAGGGCAACAGGTGGGGCCTGGGCCCGAGAGTCAGAAGGGTGGCCAGGTAACCAGTGCCATTTCAGCCAGGAATTTAGCAGGGGAGAGGGGGAGAGAAAGCAGAGGCAAAGAGGAAGGTTTTGAGGTGCTTCCGGACCGGAGATGGTTCTTCTCAAGTTTCAGGGTGGCAGGAAGGCTGTTCCAGAGGGAGGCCCCGGCCGAAGAGAGAGATCTACCACCAACTCGTTGCTTGGAGAAGCGACTGACCCTGAGGGAGTTGGATGTAGATGAGCGGAGTGCTCGGGAAAGAAGATATTTAGGAAGAGATAGTTGAAAGTATTGTGGCCCCAAGCCCCAGAAGGCCTTGTGGACATTACAGAGGGTTTTGAACTTAATCCTCATAGCCACTGGGAGCCAGTGAAGAGATTTCAGTCCTGGAGAGATACGATCCCTACAAAATGCATAAATGGCAGGTTATCCATTTAAGGTGTGCATAATGAAATACTGAGTGCATTGATTTCAAGTGCCCTACTGTTGTTTGATTTAGTTTATATTTCTCTTTATAATACACAGAGTGCATGGCCTTCTGTATTGTCCTTTCCCCCTCTTCTTCTTTCTCTTCTTGTTAAATATGGATTGAAATGCCTTCAGGCAATCTCTGATGAGGTTGTACGCCCCCTATATTGTGCATGATTTAAAATGTAAAGTTGTCTCGTTGTATCTGTCCCAGCAATACGGTTAAATCATTAATTGAATTAAAGAAATAATAGTTCAATACTATGTTTTCTTTTTCAGCTTGCAGTTTATTTTTGTCCCGCTTTAAAGTAAGGATTTGCCTTCTGTGCATGTCACTGCCAGTTATAAAGTACTGAGTGGTGCCCTCTGGTAATTGGTTGTAGGATTGTATTCCCCTGTCGTCATTCGTCGCTGTTGCCCTTTAAGCCTTTCAATGCCTTTAGTTCTATGGAATTGGCAATAATACGCCTTTTCACAAACAGTGTGAACTAGTAAAGGCCAGCATGTTTTCAATATATTGCTGCATTTTATTGATTTATTTTTATTTATTTTTTATTTTACTGATGTTTTATAACACGCAAAGGGATGACCCCTAGAGTGGGTGGGGAGCCGCAACAGAGAAGTGCATACTAACATTAGAAGTAAGCAAGTGCCTTTCAATGTGAACGGCACAGGGCAACAAAGAACATAGTGTAACAATGAAAAAAGAGCTGTGCAATTAGAAAAGAGGGGCTTTTAATCATCTATTATGCTATTGAATGATTTAGAGTATTAACTATACCTGAAAACCTATGTGTATGGCCTGTTAAAAATCACATACTCACACGATGTTGCCTGTCACTTTGAGATGTATATGCTTATCCTGGTAAATAGCTCCTATCAGTACATTCATTGCAAGTGCATGACTGCCTTTGTTTGTGTGAATAGTAATACTATGCAGCATATGTAGATGTCCTTGGAGCAGACATGCCTTTATATGCATATGATCCCTCATCCATTCACCTATTGAAATGTTTGTACAAAACCTGCCTTGCCCCCAATGTTATTTCTCCACCCATTGGGGAATATGTGTGGCCGGGATAGGTGTGCCCTGCAGCCACTTTCAGGTTTTTCATTCACAGACTCTTCATAGCGCTGTCTTAGGTGATACAATGAGCAGGGAAATGGGCAGACCAATTGGGCCCAGCAGTACTTTCCTGCTGCCATTAACTATGTAAAAAAAAAATCATGCAAATCGTTTAATGAATCAGGAGGCCTGCAATTTTAAAAACTAGGACTGACCTAAAATATCCTTCTAAATACTGGGTCGTCTGAGCAATTTGCAAATGGATCCACCCTTGTACCCCAATTTTCTTAAAAGCACTAGGATGTATGTATAATTGTTTCAGTGATTGGTGTTGCAGAAATTAGGTAAATAGCATTTGTATGCATATTTAGCACCGGTGGAACCTACGTTGAAAATACCAGATTGCAAGGCACTGGGCCATTTGTTTTCACTTTTTGAAATGCATTATTTATAAGGATGCAAAAACGTCAATCACATCAATTAGTTTGCCACCGACTTTATACCTGAAAATGCTCAAAGCACTCACATATATTTATGAATTTAACGAGACTTGGTTAAACACAAATTCCTTTTATGAAATCCTTAAAACTAAAGAAGTGAGAACACTATATATCATGCACTTACATCCTTTACAGAATGTGATTCGTATTTAGTGATAGTCTAATCTATATTTTATCAGTTCTTTGCTGCATAGGCAGATTTGAACCTTCTCTAAAATTCAATTCTTTGTCTATGCTCATTGAAACATTTCAGTTCACTTGAAAATATTAAATAGTGGGTAAAGAAAATACATTAGACAACCTGAAAACATGCGCGCCATTTCATGAAAAGGATAAAGGGAAGAGAGTTAATAACACACAGCCCATAAAATGGCATTTAGGAAGTGACATTTAGGAAGTGACATCATGCACTCTTTGGCCCTGATGATGGGCTATTGAATTTTATATATTTTTTAGGAGGATTCTGAACCAGAGGCAGCAGCGTGTTTTAAATAATCAATGAACACCGGCACAACCAGCAACAGAAACAGCTACTACAATTAATATAAATCTGCAGCATGCTTGTATTTGTGTTTTATTTGGGGTTTATAAAGCACTTTAACCCAAAGCACTGTACATGAGGTCATAAAAACAGTAGAATATAAGTGAGAATTAACAAAAGCAGACTGTCATGTTAACCAAAGTGAAGACTTCAAGGAGTCACAATATAAAGAACAGACAGCGATAGAGTAAAGAGAAAGAGGGAGAGCCTTCTGATGCAAAGGAGCCAGCAAAGAGAATAAACAAAAACGTAATTGAGCACATGGAGGACAAGAGACCACAAGAAGAAATTGAAAACAGGAACAAAGAGAGCGAGAAGGGGTATACAATGAAACCAAAGAAGAAAGATAATCAGGTGCAAGTCCTTGAAGAGATTTGTAGACAAGAAACAGAAAGTCAAATTTAAGTCGGGACTGGAATGAGAGCCAGCCAAGAGTACAGTTTATTGTGGACTTCAGAACAAGAAAGACAGAAAAAGCTGTGTATCATCGGCATATACATGATGGGATAGACCAAAGGAGGAAATAACTTCAACCAGTGGAGAGGTATAAAGAGAAAAAAGAAAAGGGCAGGGGACAGAACCTTGTGGGATACCGTGGACGAGCGGGAGCTTGTCAGATGATGCCCCTGCCCAAGAAACCAAAAATTTCCTTTGGGCCAGGTACGACCTTAACCAAGAAAGAACAGACCCAGTGAAACCAAAAGTGGAAAAAGAAGCCAGTAAAAGAGGGTGATCAACAGTGTCAAAAGCTGCAGATAAGTCCAGGAGAATAAGAAGAGACAAATATTTGGAGTAGCATGCTGATAATAAAGAATCTAGAAAAGAAAGAAAAGCGGTTGCAGTGGAATTAAAAGGGCAGGACCCCGACTGAAAACATGCAAGAATGGAGGCATTAGAGACAAACGGAGAGACTTGAGACTAGACAAGGTGTTCAAGTATTTTAGGAAGATAGGGCAATAGAGAAATAGCACAAAAATGTGAGGCTAGTGAGGAATAAGCAGTAGGATTCTTTAAGATAGGAATAATCAAAGCATGTTTAAAGGAGGAGGAAAAATTCGAGGCCAGGAGATAAATATTAAAAAAGGAAGTGAGATAAGAAAAAAGAAAAGGATAGGCCTTAAGAAGAGGCATAGGGTGTATGGGGTCAGATGGAGAGGCAGTCGGGTGAGCCCGAGCCAACAAGAGGGAAGTCTCATCATTGGTGATTGGAGTAAAGCAGGAGATTGTCACATTATAAGGCAAAGTAGAGAGAGGAGATAGTAGTTGACTGCAGAGTAGAAGACTCAATAGCGCAGCAAAGGGAAATCAATTTAGAGGAGAAAAGTAAGGCAAAATCAGATGTTGACAAAGTAGAATAAATAGAATGATCGGGAGTAGGAGGAGAGATAACTTGTGAAAGAGTTTGAAAAAATGTGTAGCATGAGTCGATTGTGTATGTAAAAGGTCAGAAAAATAAGAACTTTTAGCTGAGAGAAGACATTTGTCGAAGAGAGCATGGTAGAAGGAAAGGAACTGTAGTTTCCCACAGTCTCAGACTTCAGCCAACATCTTTCAAGGACATTAAGAGCACTTTGCATAGATTGTAGATGAAAGGAGATCCAGGGTTGTGGGGGCTTACAATGATAAAAGACATAGGCAGGGTAGAGAGTGTCTAGTGAGGAAGAAAGCGATGTAAGAACAATGGATGCACCCTCATCAGCACATAAAGTAGCAAAGGATGAATGGGAAGGTAAAGCAGAAATGGATGAGGAAACAAAAGGTGGAGTGTTAAAAGTCGCACTGACAATAAGATGGAGAGGCTGAAGAAGAAGAATTAGGAGCAGAAGATGTTGGAAAGATTGAGATGGAAAGAAGATGGTGATCAGAAAGATAGACATGAAGGGACAACACAGAAGATGTGGAGAGGGAGGAATTAAAGATAAGGTCTAATCAAGAGCTAAATATATGAGAGTGAGGAGTAGGCAAGTGTAGGAGTGTATAGAAGAGAGATGGATATTAAAGTCTCCTAGAAGTATAAGAGGGGTAGCAGAAGGAAAAATAAAAGAGAGAAGTGTGTCAATGTCATCACAAAATGAACCAACAGACTCAGGTAGGCAATAAATGAGAATAATGAAATAGGAAAAGGCTTAGAAAAAGCAGTATATGAACATTCGAATGAAGTAAAGGCTGGAAGAGTTAGAGTATAAGGGAGAAGTGCAAATGAGGAGCGAAATAGGATGGAAGTTCCACCGCCATAAGAGGATAGGTATGGGGTATGGCAGAAGGAGGCAAGAGAAATAGAGAGAGAAACAGGAATAGTTGTGTTAAAAGAGGGAATCAGGTTTCAGTGACACAGAGGAAATGTAAATTCAGTCATAGAAAAAAGGGATAGAACATATGAGGATTCATTACATAGTGATCTGGCATTTCATAGACCCAGATCGATCAGGTCAGGATTTAATTGGTTAAATCACAAGCAGTGCAAAGCAGTCCATATTGGTTGCAGCCAACTCTTAAAGGCCAACGATTGCTACCATGTCAGAAGTCCTATATGCTATAAATCATGCATTATGAAGGGGTTGAATAGAGCATGTTCACATTTTGTTTGAAACCATACTACCAGTAAGATAGTTCAGCGGGAGGAGCAGTCGCTACTGCAATCTGTGTGTGATTCGCAGAATTGAATCCTGGCAAGGCCAACTCAGCCTTTGATCCTTCTGAGGTTCATAAATGAGTACCAACTTCAGTTGGGCGATATTGCATATAAGTATATTTTTTGTAAAGTGCTTTAGCGAAAGCGCTACATGAATAACATCATTCTCGTAATTTTGCTGCAATGGCAACTGGCAGTAATGAAAAAGTATCAAAAAACAAGGATGACTGGGATCTGAACATTGGGAAATAGATTAAGGATAGGCAACTGATGACTTTGGAACCAACAACAATCGAAGTATTGCTAAATTTCAGGATAAGAAGGGATTCTTGTATTTCTCTTTGTTCTCATTACATGGCCCTCTATGCTAATGTAGGTCGAGTATCAGGGTCCTTGCACCCTTCTTCTTTCTCTCAGTCTGAGCCTTTATTGGGATGCATGTACAGATTGCCAACTTAGATTGGGGAAAATATATTAAAGTATGGAGAAGGGGCACATGACGGTGCAGTGGCAAGGGGGTGTTTCACGGATGGGACTAACTGGTAGGAGCAGGGAATTACATAGGGGGAAACTAATCAGTAGTGTTGCAATATAATCATGTAAAATACATTACAAATATATATGCCCAGTAGTTTTAATACAAAGCAGTGTGGCATTTAAGAGTAGGCCTGAATCCTCACAGGCCGTGTCGAAGACACAGAACAATGAGGTTTTATCCATTGTTTACCCATTGCATTTTGATTTCCAGACACAGCAAGAAACATGCATGTACACGTACACCCATGTTATTGGGCTTTTTGAACTATTAGGCAGGAATGTGTGCAGCTGAGCAGGCGAGGGGCTGTGGCCTAGCACAGAGGCCATCCTCTTGGGAAAGAAGGCAGAGGTCCCAGGTTGCCAAAACATGAACTAAGATTTAAGAAACTAGCGCCCCCAGAAAGATGGTCATTCTATTTGAACTACCAAATGTGTAGGAAGCTTGGTCCTAAATCGTTCGCAAACTGGATTACTTGGTGGGACACTAGGTTTACTCTTGGAAGGGGGAGAACTGACAAAAGTGAAAGTGGAGAACAACATGACACAATCTTTGATTTGTGCCAGGGAGAGCCAAGAGTGATGCCCATACAGTGGGGATGGCATGATGGGAGCGCCAACGTGTCTGGGCTGAGAAAAGGGATGCTTTCTTAGCACGGACCAGACTGATGTCGAAGACAACCGCTGAGTACATGTAGATAACCAGGTGTACGCCATGTGACTAGGATTGAAGGCAGTGTGGTGCCAGTGAAATGTAATGAATTATTCTGCAGTGATTCAAGATGGACAAGAGTGTTACCCATGTGAGACGACGAGGGATGAGAACATATCGGTGAACGGTTTGTATGTGATTATTAGCATGTCTATAAGGGACAGCCAATGCGGTTCGGGGATTAATACTGTATGTCGATTACGTCACATGTGATGATTTTTGTGTTTATAATGTAAGTTTTGTATGAAGGACGGGAGAGAGTTCTACGGCAGTGGATTCATAATATGCTGTTGCTTTATTTTTTGTGTACAAAATAAAATCTTTTGTTTTTTTCGAAAAAGGGTGCACCTAGCCTTTTTGACTAGAGGGTTGTATTTTCTTTGTGGGATCACTGGGGAGTAGACCTACATTATTGGTGACCCTGATGTGATCCCAATACCCCCCTTGAGGAGGGAGGATTCCTGGCCACACAGGGGCCACGCCCACCTGCAACAACCAGTCCCCCTTGTGCACAACCTTTGAGAGGTTTACAGGAGCCATGTTATCAGAATTTCTGTCTGTTCTTTAGAGCGGAGTCGGTCCTTGGATTGTGCAGGCCATTAATAGGACTCTGTGAGAGAGGACTTCGGGTGAATGTGCAGAAGTAACTGTACCCTCTTTGGAGAAAAACAAGTAAGGTATGAGGTGAAAGTGTGAATGCTATGGAGTGTGAGCGTGAGTGGATATATATGTGATGTGAGAAGAGAGTGTATTTATAATTTGGGAGCCCACATGGTATTGTTTATATTTTTGATGTATTTTATGTTATGGTTTGTGGAGTAACAGGACCTTTTCCCACAGTAATAGAGAAGACGACAGCACTGTGAATGGAAGTAAAACAGGATATGATAGAGGATCTGTATATTTAGTGAGTCTGGGATCTCTCTGTCCAGTATACAGGGGGCGTGAGAACGATAAGTAGTTGGGTACCAAGATAAGATTGTCAAGTACCATAAGGAATGGGTTGCGGAAACAAAGTGGGGATAGTTAAGCCATGGTCAGAGCAGGGGACAAACAATAGGAAGGTATTGTGTCACGTGTACACGTATTTGACAGCTAAATATAAGGGGGAAAAAACTGAAAGAATAGACAGGTTGTATTAGAATTGAGGAAAATGTTTGAAGATTTAGACGATGGGTCCACAGATTCTTTGAAGAGGGTATGTGAAGCGATTACTCCGTAGAGTACAACTATACTGTGTTTGCTGTCCCAAGTGCCCCTGTGGCTCCTATTGAAACAGATTGGTGCCCCCTCTTAAGGTGTTATCTTACACATGGTGTGTCCAGATATATGAATCCTATGTATGTTCCATTGCCCGTCACGGTTCCCCCACCACCCATGCCGGCACAATATTAGAATCTCGCTAACCCCACTGCATCAGTCGCTCTGCGGGGTAAGTGGTCAGAGGGAAATGATACGAAGCCACAAAAAGAGATGATCGATGCATTGAGGAAGGTGGAGGGTGAATTGGCGTGACTAAAAATAGAGATAAGGCATGGAGAGCGGACATCTGTAGGGGTAGATGAATGGAGGGCAGGAGATATTTTGGATAGGTAGTATGGCTATCAAGGATGTGCATATAGAGAAAGAAAGGGAAAATAAGAGGCGGTGAGAGAACAGTGTGGCGTATGATGTGGCACGATCAGAGGAAAAGTATGATTAAACGCAAAGAAGAGAAGAGGAGTGGGATACGTTACATGAGTTTGAAGTGGAAGAGCTGGCACCTGCGATTTCCCCACAAGTATACAGTTTGTGGGACCTAGGCTATGAAATAGATTTGGACAGATTGTAGTAGCTAAGAGATCAATGGTGTGAAAGAAGAAAGCTGGGAAGGTGGTAGGTGCACAGTTTCCATTCCTTCATAAGGGACCGGGAGAGCGCAGTATATACCATGGGCCCAAATGGATACAAATAACCTTAAAAAGGAATTCCTGTCCCTCACAGCTGGGCTGGGTAAGTGGATATATGCATTTCAGAAGCATACAGCAGGAACTACCCTGGCTGTAGCAGATTTGAAAAGTTTGTTTGTGTCAATTCTGGGAGCCCAGGCTGATGACATCTGGGCTAAAGCAGGGTACCTGCATGTGAAGTTGGGTGATGATAGTCATGATGGGGAACATTTTAACAGCATCTGTCCTCAAATATAGGCAGCACTAAGGTGTTCATACCCGAATATGCCTGATGTATCGTCGATCATGCAAACAACGATGCATGAAGATTAGGACCCCGCTCAATACATACTGCACATACAAGAGATGTGGTGGGCATAGATGGAAGAATCATGGGACCGAGCAATTCCATTTTTTTATTTTGTGGTCAAAAGAGGCCTCGCGAAGGCACTCGACAAGATAGTGGGGAATGAGAGAAAGAGAAACTGGTTCAAAAGGTGTCAGCAAAGGTTGCGTTGGAAGGGGCTGTAGCTACAGTGCAGACAGAAGGGTTGGTTGATTTGAGGGTGATTCAGGCTATGTGCGCACAGCACCTGAACCAATGTGGGGAGGAGAAAATGATTGGGCAGGTGGGTATCAACCCCAGTATCAAGGAGGGTTTCCAGGGGGATTTTTCAAGACAAGAGGGGGGGGTTTCAGGTTCCCAAAGGGGGCAAGGAGGGTTTGGCGGTATGGGACAGTGAGGAGGAGGAGGAGCCTGTCACAGTTGGACATGTGGGCAAATGGGTCCTTTTTCAAGGCAATGTAGGAGTAGATAAGCATATGCATACCCTCAACAACAGATGTACCCTATATCCCCAGGGAGGTCCGGTCTCATATCCCCAGCAATATGGACAATTACCTCCTGCAAACCCTTACTGATCGCCAGTGCCCGTGGCCCAGCCTTCTCCCCGCCATCTTTTCCACAGCTACCAGCCCTCAGTTCCAACAATGTACCATTGTATGCGGTACATCAAGGGCAACAACCAGACCTCCATATTCTGAACAGTACTACCATTCCGGGTGGCACAGTGACACATCTGCATGATGTGGGCCTTTTATGAAGTGTTACGCTGATACGTATCACTCTTAAATCTGATACTGTGCTGCCTCAAGTGAGCAATATCCTTTATCAAAAGCAGCAGATTATGGAATATATGACACTATAATAACTTTTTTGCATCAGGGTATAATAGTACCATCTAATTTGCCCTGGGATACAGTTATCTGTCCGGTGAAGCAAGCAAAAGGGTCTAATTGAAGAATGATTTAGGATTTGATCACCCTCCATGACATTGTACAGGCTGAATTTCCAGTTGTTTCAAATCCTACTACTATATTATGCAATATACCTATTGACGACACCCACTTTACTGTGGTGGATTTTTAGGATGCCTTTTTCTCAGTGCTCTTGTATCCTGATTCTCAGTATCTTTCTGTGTTTACGTTTGCCAGCAGCCGATTTCAACACACTAGTCTTCCTCAAGGGTACTGTGAGTCCCAGAGTGTTTTCAATAGGGTGTTACATGACGATTTGGGCAATATTGTTGTACCCAGTACTATAATTCAATATGCAGATGATTTGTTGGTATGTAGTACTTCAGAACAGCAGTGTAGGTGGGATTTTGTTACTCTGTTGCGATTGTTGGATGATAAGGGTTATAAGGTGGGTCGAGCAAAACTGCAATATTGTCAGCAAGAGGTGTACTTGGGACAATTGATTTCAGTTAACGGCAAGAGAGTAACCCCAGAGCGCAGGGCAGCAGTGCATGCTACACCCCAGCCAGTTATGTGATGTTATGTTATTTGGCATTTATATAGCGCTCTATATATCATTGGTATGACCTCAAAGCTCTGGTAGGTTGAACGCCCTCGGGGACTGCAGCCCCAGTCATTAGAGAGAGTAAGTGTTGTAGGGTGCGGAAGTGCACCAGTTATGTGTGCAGCTGATGTAATTGCCTGATGGTAGCTGCATCCTAGCATTAGGTGTGGTGCTGATGATATCAGTTGAATGTGTGCAGTCTGGTGGGTGGACACCCAGACTGGGTTCTGGCTGTGTTAGATCTGTAGGACGCTTATGTGTGCATCTAGGCCGGTTTGTCATGGGATAAAGCTGCTTTTTATTAGAGTGATTAGGTGTTCATGGGGTAATGTTATGTGGGCAGCTAGGCCAAATTTATCGAAGGATATAGCTGTATTCTAATTGTGTGATGGAGTAGAGAGTAAGCATAGAGATATGATATGATGGTTCATGCACAAAGCGCCTAAGCACAGTGCGCTTCGAAAGCGTTAGATGACAAGAAAGACAACTAGGGAGAAGGCTAAGACACTCCCACAGGCCATGAGCAGCGCAAATGTGATGACTAGCTTCTGCACTCAGTCTAGAGACACCCACGCTGTGCAAGTGCTAAGGCATGGACAGGAGGGCATGCCTGGGAATGGTTTATGAGGACCGTAGGGGCTGAATACAAAGTAACATCACGGGTGACCGGTGTAGGGGCAAACAGCAAGCATGCAGGGGCCAGAGGTACAGAGAGGCACTTGTGAATAGGCGCATTACAATTTCCATATCATATCATATACAGGCCAAATTTATCGAGAGGTATAGTTGTACTCTAATTGTGTGATGGTGCAGAGTAGAGAGTAAGCGTAGTGATGTGATTTGATATAATGGTTCATCCACAAAGTGCCTAAGCACAATGCGCTTCGAAAGCGGAGACACTCCCACAGTCCATGGGCAGTGCGAATGTGATGACTAGCTACTGCACTCGGTCAAGAGACACCCAAAGTGTGCAAGTGCTAAGGCACAGACAGAAGGGAATGCCTGGGAATGGTACATGAGGACAGTAGGGGCTGGGTACACAGCAACATCGCAGGGGACCGGGATAGGGGCAAACAACAAGCATGCAGGGACCAGAGGTACAGAGAGACATCATGGGACCAGAGGGGCTGGGGTTTACCACAAAATCAAGGGGGACCAGAGGGGGCTGAGGCACAGAGCTCCTACTTGAGACATGAAAAGGGCATGGGGTATACTGCGATATCTTAGAGGACCAGGTGGGAAGCTGGGGGCGCATAGCAACACAACAGGGATCCAAGGGGCTGTGCACACAGTGGCATCATAGTGGACCAGTGGACCAGTGGTTTGGGGGCACAGTGATGAGATGGTCAGGGCAACAGTGAAACGTAGGGACCTAAGGGGTTGTTGGTACACAATGACATTGAGGGGAAATGAGGGGCTGGGGTAAACACTGACATCACGGGGGACCAGAGAGGTGTGGTATGCATCGACAACACGGGGGCTGGAGGGGTAGGGGCACATAGGGACATCACAGGGACCAGCAGGCTGGGCATACAGCGACCGGGGCCAGAGGGGTACGCAGCGAAGGTACCAGAGATGGCATGCGTATGCAGTGATGACACAGGACCTGGTGGGGGTAGGGGCACGTGACGGTTAAGGATATGCAGACATTTCTGGGTTTGTTTAACTACTACAGAGCATGGATATTTGACTACACATCATATACTAAACCACTACTCCAGGCCCTCAAGAAAGCACAACAAATAAAGTATACTATAATTTGGACTGATGAGATGGTTGTGAAATTTCAGGAATTAAAAGAAGTCATTTCTCGTGCCCCTGTATTGGCCACACCTGATTGTACTAAAGAATGTTACCTATTTTTTTTCATTCTGGCAGAAGATGATGACTGCCGTATTGACACAAAACAGCACAATGGGTCACAAACCTTTGGCCTGTTATAGTGACATGTTAGATTCTGTCATGCAAGGACAATTTCCATGCGAACAGGCGTTGGCTGCTGCTGCCTTCACCATTGAGAAATCTGTGACTATTGCCATTGGGTGTTCAGTAACATTGTATGTGGAACACGCTGGTTTGCAATATTAGAGAGATATTAATCTACCTAAACTATACAGAGGGCTTCTGTATATGAAGTGATTCTTTCAAGCCTGTCTATTTATATTGTTCGTTGTAAGACAGTGAGCCCTGCAACTTTTTTGTCTGAGCCCATTACTGACGATGATGAGGTGCATGACTGTACAACCTATGAGGGCCCTGAGGACGGTATTCCCAAAGTATATGATTATGCTCAAGATGATGGAAAAGTGCTCTTTGTTGATGGTTCATCAACTATTGATCAAGAGATAGGCCAGATACATACTCAGGCAGCAGTGGTGCGACTAGTATATGGGGAATGTGAGGTATTTTTGATGCAGAGGCATCCTAGCCATTACTACACACAAGCAGCAGAATGAATTGCTCTTATTGAAGCACTTGAGGCAGTGCCAGGATGCCTAGTAACAATTTATTTTGACTCAGCATATGTCACAGCTACTGTTCATTCAGGATTGTCAAGATGCATGAGGAGAGGATTCTGTAGGGCTGATGGGTCCCCGGTAAAGTAAGCGGCTTTGCTAGATTGACTAATTGCAGCTCTTTCTGAGCCTTTGCTCGCTGTAGTGTTTAAGTGCTCCGTGGTGTAGATTTTGCTTCTCTCGGGGACCAAGTGGCAGATACAACGGCCATACAAGCTGCATATTTACTGCTTCAGGACATCCATGAACATCCTGTTTTTGTGAAAACGCTGTTGCAGTTGCAAGTACCATATACAGCCCATCCAATCGCCAAAGGTATTCGGTTTCAAGGCCAGGTGTCACAGAGTGAGAAGTGGTGTGGCAAAGGAGAGGGTGTGCATAGTCTCCAACTGATTTAGTATGGCGGCACACAAAAATTTGAAAGGTAGTTATGCCTCAAGCTTTGGTATTAGTGGAATTTCACCAACTTCACTACCCTGCCCTTATATCCAAACAACATATTGCTGCAGACCTTCAAGAGGGTTGGTATGTACCTAACGTTCAGGAGTGTGTTTATATCTGTGTGGTGTGTCAGGCATACAGTATGAGGCAGATGTTAACCCCTTAACTGCTGAGCTTTAACGAAGTCAATGCAAAAAGGACGAAGATACTCTTCCTTAGCACTTAAGAGGTTAAAGACTTTCTGGGTTACTTTGCCTCGAACAATTGGCCCGTTTCACTATCTAAATATTGACTTTGCCAACATGAGACACAGATGGAATGCTTATGGCTATTTAATAGTGGTAGTTTGTCCTTTGTCCCGTTGGATTAAGGCTGGTCCATGTGCACATCCTGGTGTTAAATCAGCTGCCAGGTTTTTGGTAAGAAAAGTGTTTCCCCGATGGGGAGTGGGCAATACCATTAGAAGTGACAATGGCATCCACTTCTTTAACAAGATGTTTATGTAGATGACAGTTTTTTGGGAAATAAAACATAAATTGTGTTCTATTTATCATTACCAGGCCAACAGGTTTGATGAAAGGATGAACGGATTGCTTAAAAAAAAGTTGTTGAAGCTCTGTTTCACACTGAAGAGGAACTAGGTGCATTGAATCCCCTTGGCCTTGTTTAGTTTGAGGACTAAGCCTTGTAAGGATCATCACCTCTCCCCTCATGAAATAGTGACTTGGAGACATATTCATACGCCACTATATGCTATATGGAGTTCTTCAGATGCTCAAAGGGCTGTGCCGATTCTGGTAGATGACATCCATTCATATTTAACTCAGTTAACAAAATGTATTACATACTTTTCCCAACTGATTGATCCAAATGGTAGGAAGAAAGAGAAACCTGTGCCACAACAGATTCTGCAGGCTTGCCACCCTTACAACTGTTTCCTAATGATAAAATGTATGTAAAGAATGTTGTGCAAATGTTTAGTGAACCTCGTTACAACAGTCCTTACACCATTGTGTATGCCACTCCACTTGGTGTTAAAGTTAAAGAATTATGATATCATGTGCATTTGTCTGATGTTAGGAAAACACCACCAACACTGCCACCAACTGAGTGTTTTTAATTTGAGTACATTATTTCGAAATATATTGTTTTAGGTTACTATAAGTAAGAACTGCATTTTTGTGTTTTTAAGTGGTGTTTTTTTTCTTTTCCCAGTGTACATTTTTCAAATATGTTTGTGGATTTCAGAGGTTTGTCATGCTTTTACGCAAGAAGATGGTTTACACTAGTATTAAACATGCATATTTGAAACGGACATGTATTAAAATGTTGGTTCCACTTATGTGCATCTTTATTTTGGGATTATTTTTATGTGTCTAGTGAGGTTATATGGGTAGGCCATATAAAAGGAGGGGAGGTGGTATAATATTTCTTTACAGGGATGCATGCAGGTTCAATTGTTTACATAATTAAAGACACAACAAGTGTTTAATATTTAACTACAGTGGTTCATTTTAAGTGGATGCATATATGTGATGCTCTCATATGCCAGTGAGGAGGAGTTTGGAGGAGGAGAAGGCATACGACCAGTACAAAGGTGTGATGCTTGATACAATGTCTAATGTGCACCATTCAGAATTTTACAATATGTGGTATAGCTACATGAACTCAGTGGGGAAACATAGGTACAACAGGGGTTATGTCTGCTCCCTCATCCCCCATGCGTCTGGGGCACCCAAAATGTTAGTACCTCAAGAAATATTGCATTTAGAGGCTCGGTGCTTGGTGCCCTTAGCGCTGTGTTGGGGCCGCAGTCTGTTCCAAGGGCACAGGATGCAAGTGGTGCTAATGGACAGAGATGAAGAGAAATGCTCCAAGGACAACAGTGCCCATCAATTCAAGCCACGCCCATGTTAAAACTGTAAGGAGTGTTGTTTGTGTCAAACAGCTGGGAGAAGGTAGTGGTGAGCTATGCAGCAGAGGGGTTGTCAGGGATTGGAGACAAAGTAATATGTCACATTAATGAAAACTGTTTTGTAATATGGGCTCCGTATATGCCTAAACTAACATAGATTGAAACACATGAAACCCCAGTAAAAGAGCAACAAGTAGATGAATACCAGTTATATTTTCAAGGGCATAGAACTGTTCCAGTAGGCACTAACACTATGGGCTTCATCACGACTTTGGTGGTAACCCTTAAATCTGGCTCTCACACAATAACCGCCGGATTTAAGGGTCTGCCAAATGAGCACTTCGGCGGATACCGCCGGCGGAAAGAGCGCGAATTTTCCCCATTGAGCCCAATGGGGAATGGGGCATTCCCGAATGAGCTCAATGGGGAATGGGGAATTACATTACCGCCAAACTCGTGGTCCGGCGCTATTAGTGCCGGGGAGTTCGGTGGTAGGGCTAATACCGCCGGCGGTATTACCGCTGGCGTTACTGCCAAAGTCATGATCAGGCCCTAAGTGCAACAAGACAATGTTCATTCCAGATCTGGCAAAAGGGGCAGCAGCATTAATGGACATGTACTGGGTATGTGGCCAACAAGCATACCTGCATCTTCCATCTTCCTGGTGAGGTATATGCAAACTCAAAACCTTGCGATGAGCTATCCTTGTGGTACCAGAAGTACATTTGCCAATAGCATCTACGCATGGGCATCGCAATCCATCTCATCCTCCATCCAACCCCCCCAAGTGAAAGACAAGAGGTGGTCGGTGAAGATTAGAAGGAAGAGATCAAATTATCTGTCGGAAGAATTATCTAAATTGCTCAAAGCGATTGCAGATAAATACTGGTTGTATACTAAAACGGAAGTGTTCTTCACATCACTCTTGACTCCAGGAATCCAGGCCACTGCAAATGCAAAGTGGCTGCAAATAGACCGATGGGAAGTGATCCAGTTGGCAAATAATACAGAACAAGGCCTCAACAATATCAAGAGTGAGCTGGGAGGTGATTTGGTTGATGCCGCTTCTAAATCGGTATGTTTTAGATCTCATGATGGCGATGGAATGGGGGTGTGCAAAAATATTGGGTTGTCCTGTTGTGCATAGACACCCTCAACTGATGTAGAGAATGGATAATTGAAGCACATCATAGGGGCCTGCGCAAGCTAAAGACTGGCATGGAGAACAAAGCAGGTGTGAAGGCCGAAGATTGGTTCGACATGCTGTTTTCTTGGGTGCCATTCTGGGTTGGAGCACTGGTGAAGATATTGGTCCCGATCGTGGTGTCCTGCTGGTGTTGTTCTGCACATGCCAGATGGAGCTTTGATGTTGTGCCAAAAGTATCCCAAAAAGTACAAGAATGATTGTTACTATTGGGCAGGACTGGCTCTCTCAGGCACAAAGAATGGACAGGTTCAAACTGAAGATTCAAATAAGTCACATATGGTCAGAATAGAGCAACCTATTTACCCCCCCCAGAGACACTAACATCACCCTCACTAGATCATGAGAACTATACAGAGTTCTGGGTAGATTTAGCAGGCTATGGCGATAGTATTTACCTTACGTGTACCCCAGAGAAATATGCACAGGATGTGGGTAGTTTGCATCACACGTGTAGGGCATGGATGCCTAAGGATGAAGCAGATAGAGAGAGAAAAGGGGAGAAGTTAGTTAATGAAGGATTAACTAAAGGGGGGAATCTT
Source organism: Ambystoma mexicanum (assembly GCF_040938575.1). Classification (NCBI taxonomy): domain Eukaryota; kingdom Metazoa; phylum Chordata; class Amphibia; order Caudata; family Ambystomatidae; genus Ambystoma; species Ambystoma mexicanum. The sequence continues at coordinate 226,065,121 of NC_090933.1, read as the reverse complement.
AGGATGCATGTACAGATTGTCACCCTTCCCAAATGATTTAGATTGCAAAAACAATATTAAACTGTGTAGAAGGGTCACAGGATGGTGCAAGGGGGAAGTGGGTGTTTCACGGATGGGACTACATTGTGGGAACAGGGAATTACATAGGGGAAAAAGATCAGTAGTGTTGCAATGGAATCATTTAAGCTACATTACAAATATATATGTATGGTAGTTTTAATACAAAGCAATGTTACATTTAAGAGTAGGCCTGAATCCTCACAGGATGTGTCGAAAAACACAGAACAATGAGGCTGTATCCATTGCATTTCGATTTCCAGATGTGCCAAGAAACATGCATGTGCACCCACATTAATTTGGGCTTTTTGAACTATTAGGCTGGAATGTGTGCAGCTGAACTGTCGCTGGGCTACGGCCTAGCACGGAGGTAATGCTCATGGGAAACAAGGAAGAGGTCCCAAGTAGCCAAAACATGAACTAAGATTTAAGACACTAGCGCAATGGTCATTCTATTTGATCTACTACATGTGTAGCCCATACAGTGGGGAGGGCATGATGGTAGCACCAACATGTGTGGGATGAGAAAAGGGATGCTTTGTTAGCAAGGACCAGACTTACCTCGAAGTCAACCGCTGAGTTCATGTAGATAACCTGGTGTACATCATGTGACTTGGATTGATGCAGCGTGGTGTTAGTCAAATGTAATTAATTATTCTGCAGTGATTCAAGATGGACAAGAATGTAACCCACGTGAGGCAATAAGGGATGAGATGACAGCGGGACCAAATGGAGAATGTCTTGGATGTGATTATTAGCGTGTCGGTAGGTGACAGCCAATGCGGTTGAGGATTAATACTGTATATCGAGTGCATCACCAGTGACAATTTTTGTGTCTATAATGTGAGTTTTGTAAGAAGGACACGAAAGAGCTCTATGGTAGTGGATTAATAATACCCTGTTGCCTTATTATTTGTATACAAAATAAAAGCTCTTGGGCCTCATTACGACCCTGGCGGAAATCGAAAAACGATGGCGGAAATGCAATACCGCCATCGAATAGCGCTCGGTGCGATCATGACCCGTCACCGCAAAGTACGATGCCATTAGCGACACCGTAGTGAACGCCAACGCTAACTGCACCAAGTACGCGCGCGCGCGCCATGCCAAATTGAATTACCACCATGGCGCAACGGTACGCGAATTCCGACCCTAGCGGACATGCACCTAACGCCATCAAGCACGGCGGAAAGTACCATTCCGCCATGGTGAGAAGTACGGCATCGCGAACCAACCGTAAATGGCCCTACTGAGTGCTTGTACACCGCTCCCTGGCCACATTGTACAACCCCCCGTAGGTGCAATGAAGTCACACAATGCAACCAGTGAAATGTATTAGTCATCCATGCCTGCCAACGAACAAATAAATCTCAAGAGGGCCCAATGGGAGCTGCAGGGCACAGATGGAACGAATACAGAAGCTATACAAATGGACATGACCTCAGTCTCCCACCAAGAAACGCACGCAAACACAGGCACCTGTGACCAGCAATATTCCGATAATCACATCATTCCACCAATCCAACTGGCTGACCGGCATCTGTTACACAAAAGCTAATCCCCCGCCCCTGAGCATGACATCATCAAAACAGTCATAATGGCAGCCCTTATCCCTGACCTCACTGGGCTCCGTAGGCAAACGCGCCCAGCACAGTACCACGCAACTATACTCCGAAGCTGGAACCCAATGCAGATCTCCTCACAATACATCGCTCCCCAAATAGGAATATGCCACATCACTCGCAAAGAAGAACGCTACACGGTTCATATCAGAATAGAAATTTAATGCACAACAAATTCACCAAGCCCATACAGCCATTAGGCCATGAACTCCAAAATATATTTCATTATTGTGGGCTGCATCCGCAATAAATGACCAGCTACTTCTTGTGTGACGCCCTGTTCCTTCATGGTACACAGGGGCTACATTCCCGTACGAAAAGGCAACATGGAAGCGCCTAGAACCGCAGGGCCGTCCCAATAGGGAGGCACTAGTCCAGCTGAAAGGCCGAAATGTTGCTCCTAGCCACTAGTACTGCGTAAGGGCATGTGGCCCATTGGCGATCGTCCCATAAGATCGTAATGCTGCTCCACTGATTAACACGAAGCAGCAGGTGTCGGGAGTAAAATCCATCTGCAGGAGTGGCATACAGATGGCAGTGGCAAAAGGGGAGGAGATACCTGTCAACCAAATGAAATGAAAAAGAATTGAATGGCCATCAGAACTACATTTGAATTACTCACTTCAATGATCACACCAAATCCACAGCCATATGCATGCTAGCCCACTCCAAAGGATCATCACCACCCAAAAACCACTTGCGAATCATAACTATCTATATCGAGGTGAAAACACTATCACAAACGAGTGTACCTGTGCATGCGTCTGTTAAAACAGAATCCATCAGATGGGATTGGTAACGTGCATAGACACAAGTGTCTGAAGGCGCGTCGAGACAGGGAGGGCTCAACAAGGCCAGATAGACGATGGTCCCACTTTGGCAGCCCTGCATCACATAGCGCAGGGGAGGCGGATAGATTCCAAGAAGCCCTGTACATGGCAAACTCTGTATCAAATCATCTGTCCATGCATCCATACATCATTCCCTCATCCCGTAATGAAAACGCCTGTTTCCATACTCACATAACATGTGAAATTTCCATTGAGTCTGTGCGTTATGCAGCCTGCAAAATCCACTGTGCCCCAGCCCGTTATTCCAGTGTTGTGAAGTAACATGTATTTGGGAACGTCCGGCCTCATCGCCCACGTCGCTATTGCGCATCCCATACTATTCATATCAATCATTGCATCCTCGCCATGGCCCCTGTTCCAAGGACATTGTACAATAGAACGTTATATTTGCAGTCAGACCTGTGGGCATCTCCTCGCCGCTAGCTGAAAACCGAAAGCGCCGCCCTTCGAATTCCTCATTTGCAACATCACGTCGAAAAGGCATCTGTGGCCGCTTGAAACCACAAATTAATCCATCTAGTGCGGCTGTGTGTGAAAATGGCAACTGCCTTCACTCACAAATGGAACGCCCCGCCCGTCGGTGAAGCTCGGTACAGTGTTGCATGAGGGTCCACCGTTACTCGAGTACTACGTTCCACTGACCCTTCACAAGTCTGTTCGCGACTGCAAAGATTGTATGTGAAACAATGGGACCATAGCCGAATGAACATATCAACCAATGTTACACTGCCATCGGGTACAAATACATGATTGCAATAGCAAGATGCCATTCGTCGAATTGCAGCGTTGTGTGCGGGACGTGCTCGCCCAAAGGGGAGTGCAGCTTGCACAGGTGGAATGAATCACCACAGGTGGAGGCCATACAGCCTGAAAACACATAAATTGCACACCCAGTCTCCTCCCACAACCACACCCACTCCGAAATGCTACCGGCAGGACTAGCCATGTTGGCCCTGGGGGACCTGATAGCACTGCAAGTACTCCAACTTCAAGAAGAAGACGAACACCAACTACAACCGGCCGCACGGCGGAGACGCAGGAGGAGGAGGAGGCCAAGGCAGGGCCAGCAAGGGCCGCCAGCACAGCCACTACCACCACGCAGGCAGCCCGCAATCCCACGCCTCCGAGCACATCCGTTCAACCTCACTGATGAGCAGATCCACACCCTCTACCGTTTGGACCGGGACACCATAACCGCCATTGTGGACATGACACAGGCTGACCTTGTCAGCATGATAGATAGCCCAACCGCCATCCCACCCCTACTGAAGGTGGTGTCTGTACTACACTTCCTGGCCACAGGCACCTACCAGCACACAGTCGGACAGTTGCATGGCATATCACAGCCACTGTTCTCACGGACACTATTGCAAGTGCTCGATGCCCTCCTGAAGCACGCAGACGACTACATCTCTCTACCACGCTCGGAGCAGGAAATTACCAACACAAAAGTGGGATTCCATGCACTTGCCGGCATACCGGGTTGCATTGGTGCCATCGACTGCACCCATGTGGAATTGGTCGTCCCACATGCCATGGAGGCCCAGTACCGCAACCGAAAACAATTTCATTCCCTGAATGTACAAATGGTGTGTGACTCCAACAGGATCATTACACATTGTTGTGCCAGATTCCCTGGATCAACCCATGATTCTATGGTCTTGAGGAACTCTACTATACCACGCTACATGGAGCGACACACAGGGAACAGATCCTGGCTACTCGGTGAGTCTCATTTCATGCATGATGATGTGGGGTATGTGATGCGGCAATGACCTGGCAGGAAGGGGGGGGGTGCGTACGTAGCAATGGCATTCCTCAATATTCCTTTCTTGTCCACATACAGGTGATGCCGGGTATCCACTGAAGAGATGGCTCCTCACACCAGTCCGGAACCCACGGGACCAGCATGAGGAGGACTACAACCATGCCCACTCACGTACCCGTGTAGTCATAGAACAGGCATTCGGCCTACTGAAGACTCGTTTCCGCTGCCTCAGCAGGTCTGGCGGGGCACTCCTGTACCGCCATGTGAAGGTTGCAAAGATGGTCATGGCATGTGTCATGCTCCACAACATGTGCGTACGTAGAAATGTGCCCATGCCCCCTGACGCAGAACTGCAAGCACCTGATGATGGTCATGATGAGGGTGGGGATGTGGCAGCACCTCAAGGAGTCTGCGAGGCACAGGAGGGCCGTGACATTCGTCAGCATCTCATAGATGCATGCTTCTAGCACTCACGCCTGGTGGCTGATACATGGACACGGGACTCGTGGCACTGTGTGTGTCTGGAACATGCACAATATGGACTGTACGCCTATAATGGCCTCGTACACAAAGATCAATGTCCACACATCTCATTGCATGATCGTGCATTGTTTATGGCATATGTGATATCATGTTAAACACCCTATCGACCCGCCACCCAAGTGAGCCCAACACACCCCCTCCACCCTCCTACCTCCCCCCCGAACACCAGTGTCCAAAGATGCTCATTATCAGTGGGCTGTCGCTATTGCAAGCCCCCTCTGCGGGTATCAGGGGCACCCCTGCCTGTGGAGCGCAGGTTCCTCCCAGATCTACGTTGGGGGCTGCCCTGGACGGAACTTGCAACGGATGATGTCTCTGCCTGCTCACGTCCATGCATGTCCCTAAGGGTTTGTGAGAGCTCAGTGAGCACACGGCGCACTGCGGCAAGTTCGGCACATACGTCTTTGGACGTCGCATGCAGTTCCCCCCTCAGGCTCTCGGTGCTTCTCTCCATTTGTACTCTCAGGCTCTCGGTGCTACTCTCCATTTGTACTCTCAGGCTCTCGGTGCTACTCTCCATTTGTGCCCTTAGTGTCTCTGTACTTCTCTCCATTTCTGCCCTAAGTGTCTCAGTTGATGTTTCTATGTCTGCCTTAGTGCCCCCACATTCATCGGCATGGTCCTTGAGGAGCGTGGCCAGTTGCTGCTGTTGCACGATTAACTGGTCGAGGGACTGTTGCCTCTGCTGGGCCATGGCCATTTGCGGTGGTGTCACAGAGGGGCTGATCACCTCATGTTGCCTTGCCACAGGGCTTGTGGGGGATGGCCAGTCGTCGTCTTGTGGGTGCCCCTGCGTGGTATCCTCATGGTGTACGGGATGGAACAGACAGGGGGATTGTGACAGGTCATGGATGGATCTAACTTCGACATCCCCGTTTTCTGTGTCGGAGCATGCTGCCATTAATGCAGTATCACCTATGGTGCTGCTGCCACCAGAAGCAGTGCCTACTGTGGCATCCATTGGGGGGACCTGTGGTGGTGGTGTTGTGGGCATGCTGGCTGCTGGGGTGCCTGTTGGAGTTCCCTCCTGTGTGCTGTCACTTGATTTGTGCTGCTGCCGTGTCTTGATGCGTGCAGCTGAGGTGGAGGGTCTTTGGCCGTTGGTCTTGGCCCTCTTTGCAGGTGTGCTGGTAGGGGTGTCCTGGAGCTCGTCGTTTGGATCGGACCCTGTGGTGGAGTAAAGGAGGGCGAGCGTTATTAATGGGTCTGTGGGAATTGGAATGGCAATGTATCACATGCATTGGGGTGGTACCTGAGGGTGATTTGGGTCGGGGCCTTGGAGGTGGTTTCATTTGTGTGTGGAGTGAGGGTGCAGTTGTTTGGCAGCCTGCAGTTAGGGTGTGCCTGCTGCACGTGTAGAGGGTGTTTTTAGGATTTTTAATTATTTATGTATTTGATGTGAGTTTTAAAGTGTGCTATCAGGCCTATGTATGTGGACGTTCTCCTGGACATGTGTTCCTGTTGCACTATGTGGGCACGTGGTACTTCACATGATTGGACATTGTGGTTTTGGCATTGTTTTATTTGGGACACCTACCTGAATCTTCGGATGTCTGCACTCCTTTCTCCATCCCTCCGACTCCCTCTATGCTCTCCATTCCAATGGTGGAGGCACAGATTTCTTCCCAGGGGGTCAACTTGATGGGTGATTCCGATCCTCCCCCGGTAGCTGTGGCAATGTTGCGGTTGGCAGAAAGTATGCTACGGACGCGTATCCGCAGGTCGTCCCATCGCTTTCTGCATTGCTGTGGGTTGCGGGGTGCGGTCCCCACCGCACTTACACGCTGTGCCACCAGGGCCCATATGGCCTTCTTGTTCGCAAGTGCCGTCCTGGTCATTTGCGTGGAGAAGACGACGGCAGCATTCTCCTGGAGGGTCTCCGTGAGCACCGTGAGTTCCTCACGGGAGAAGTGGACCTGCCGCTTGCGGTCGCACGCTTTCTTCGCTACTTTTCCCATTTTTCTTGGTTTCACTAGGGTGGATGACGGGTTGGGATGTGTCTCAGGGTAGTATTTTTTATGGTTGTGTGGATTTTGTGGTTTTATAGGTGTACGGCGTGATGTTTCCCGTTCCGGGACCATGCTTTTACTTCCGTTTCCGTATATTTACGGTCACCGTACTTTCCGGTTGGCGCTCACTGCGGTGTCCGCTGAGATGGGTGGCGGTATTGCACCTAGAGCGCCGTACGGCGGCGGTGTGGGCCGTTTTGGGGTCATTTCCGCCATCGCGGACTTTGCACTTCCGCCATGGCGTGGTGCTCGTGCCCGATGGGTCGGAATGAGCCGCACTTTGCTCCATCGTGCAATGGCGGAAACGCTATTTACGCTATGGCGGTCCGGTCGGTTGATTTCCGCAAGGGTCGTAATGAGGGCCAAGTCTTTCTTGAAAAAGGGTGTACCTAGCCTTTTTCCCTAGTGGGTCATATTTTCTTGGTCTGATCGATACGAGTTGACATACACATTCTGGTTTCCTGCACCCTTGTCTCTCTCTCTTCTTCAAACTCAGGCTTTTTGGTTTTTGGGCACCCTTTTCTCTTTCTTTCTTAGCTTCTCATGCTTTAAGGCTTTCCTGTACCCTCTTTTCTCACTGTCAGTCTCTCTGGTTTAAGGGTTTCCCACAGCATTTATTCTTTGCTGGTTTTTCATGTGCAAGCATCTGGTTTAGTCTTTGGTAATTAAATACTCTCATGGCTATGGATTTTCCCCTAAAAATGTCATTCATTCTGGGATAGATTTGCTAGGCGTGTTAGGTTTATTTGGGGAGCATGAACTAGCCTCACATATCTCAGCATCCCAAAGAAGGTTAGCAGAATTCCTAGAGTTTTCCAGTTTTCCCTCCTGGATTCCCCTCCATGCTGCTTCCAGCTCATCTTAGTGCTGTGCCATACATACCTCCTCCCAATGTGGCTGTAACCCCTTTGGATTGTGGTCTTCCCGTAGCCTCTTGCTTCGCCCAAATCACTTAGTCCAACATTCTGAAACTCTCTGACCACTTGCTCCTTCTGATCTTCTGAAACCCATCACAACTCTTTCTGGGTTTGCCAACCCCCTTGAATTCCTATTTCCACCTCCTTCTAAGGTGGATTCCTCTGCTCCTTAAGTCCTCCTTCCTCCTCCTTCTCCCCCTTAGTTTTCAACCTCTTTCCCCCACTTCTCCTCTGTACCAAACTCCTCCTATCCTCAATGGTACTCTTTCTCCTCTCTCCGGATACTCTCCATTTTTGGGCTTGTCCTCTCTCCAACTGTCTTTGAAATCTCAACAATTTCTCCTTCTACAAACCCCCACAATGCCTGCCTAAGATACTGGGCTTATATTGCCTTGCAGCTGCTCCCCATAGGCTGGACACGCTCTGATGGTCTACAACTGTGATGGAAAATTGGTGTGGGACTGGCATTGCCTGTGATTAATGTGTTCAGCTGGACTCACTAATTGACTGGTAAGGTGAAACAAGTCTTTAAGTGACTAGTCTAGCACCTTGAATTTCATAGATATTGGCCCTCATTACAACACCGGCGCTAAACTATGGCGCTATTAGCACCATGGTTGGTGCCGGTGTTGTAACAAGTCCACCATGGTGAAATGGGGGAATACTGCCCCATTCCAAGATGGCCGGCGGTATTTCCCCATTTCACCATGGCCCTTCGCCATTCCCATTTTTGCCCCATAGGGCTCAATGGGAATGGGGAAGACGGCAATTACAGTACCGCAAATTGCGGTACCGTAATTTCCTGCGAGGTCCCTTTGCGAGTCCATACTCTAACGGCTGGTCCAGACCAGCCGTTCAGGTTGGGTCCCGCAAAAGGACCTCGTAGTAAGGCGCTAAGTGGTTAACGGTGGCGCAGCCTTTTACGGCACCGTTAACCACTTAGCGCCTGGGTCGTAATGAGACCCATTGTCTCTAGGCTCTGCAGGAAGCCCCTGGAGCTGTGCTGGACTGTTTTAGTAAGACCATTATTTGAGAATACTATCAAGAATGTGGTACAGGTTTTAATGGTATTACCCAAATAGTTTGAACACAATTGTTCGAATGACCGAATTGACCATATATATATAATGGGGGGTCGCGGGGGATTTCCCCCTGCATATATGTAACAATTGACCTTCACAATTCGGTCAATTGTAAATCGAACAATTGTAGTTCAAACAATTTGTATGCAACCGTTTTAATCTCTCCTGCTTCTGTGATAATTGCTCTGCTCTTAAACGGAGGACTGCTGGCTCTGTCACTGCAATCTGTGGTTTCTCCTGAATGTACTCCTCAGAGAGTGAATGGAACTCTCAAGGACTGTGTTAGTCCGCAAGTGAGGTCACACAATAATCTGCAGAGGGCTTCCATTGTCTCTGAAGGACCCAGTGTGGGGCAGATATGCTATGTTTCTTGGAGATTATTCAGAGTCTCTATTTCTTAAAGAAACACTGATGTTAAAGGGTGCATCATCAAAAGGGAGTGTTTCCTGATGCTGGGGTCACATGGCTGCTAGAAATGTTGATCGCTGTTATGCCATTCAAATGTTTGCTTAAGCTTGAAGGTTCCTTAAAGTGCAAGGATCATTGTTGTGTTCTCTGTGACCATCCCCAGCCCCAGGAAGGTGACTAGGGGATTCTCACATACACCCCACATGCCATTATCCAATAGCCTGTGGAGGTACCAGGCCTAGTTGCCGATATGTACCAAGAGTAGGACAGCCCACAGGGATCTCTGATGTGTCCGTTCCTGTCCGTTACCACCATTCTGGAAGAGGATCCCCGGATAGGTGCGCAGGTAGGTGACCAAACATTCTCATTCATGGTCGACACAGGGGCTACAACATCTTGTAGTACGGAAGGTGAGTTCCCCTTGTCAGGCATAAAGATGGACACAAAGGGATTCTCTTGCGCTATTTGGTTGGTTCCTTATACTGAATATCTAGGTATCAAGGATGGTACACAAAATGTATCTGCTCCTTTTCTGCATTTGCTTTTGCATTTGCTGCACCCAAGCAAATTTTTTGGGTCAAGACCGCTTGAGTAAGTAGCAAATGTTGATTGCTTTCACTGAGGAATCTATTACATGCACAACTTCAGGTTTGTATCTGGTAAGAGAAGGAGCATGTTTGCATGCATACTGTAGCAACAGCATGATAAGAGATGGGTGCCTGTTCATTCAGCTTTGTTTCTTTATGGGGTAATGGGGTTAGAATCCAAACATGGTGAGTACCAATTGAGTTATTTTTTCAGCCTGTTGTGCCACAGGAAGGAACACCAGTAACAAATGTTGCGATTCTCTAAGAGGAGGTAGTGATAAAGAAGAACAGGGTGGTTCTCTGAGGCACAAATGAGGAAGGCAGAGAGTGGCGCACGGTGCTGTGCATCTACCCGACCTTATCGCTGAGGGCCATGTCTGATGAGCAATTGTTCACACACACCATAGACACAAGAGAGATGCTTTTTTAAATTGGGGTGGCTTGCCAGAAAGTGATAGAACAAAGGTAGGTATCACACACCATGCTCATTGTTAGAAATACATCACCACATTGCAACAAGGCTTTGGAAAAGGTGCCAGACCATTTATGGACCCGCAATCCTCATGATGTGGGGCTGCTACAGAGTGTTGGAGCAGTGCTAATAAAATTGAAACCTGGTGCAATATTACCATGGGTTAAGCAGTACCCCATGTCTAGCTAGGCGGACAAAGGGATTTAAAAGACCATTATGGCATTATTGAAGTAAGGCATAATACAAGCTTCTGTATCCCGGATTTGCACCCACTAAAAAACATTGTTGAGTTGGAATTTCCGGTGGTACCGAATCCTGCTTCCATTCTCTGTAACATCCCGACTGGGTCAATCCACTTCACAGTGAATGATTTAAAAAATGCATTTTTCTCGATCCCCTTACACCTAATTTCTTAGTAACTAACAATGCTTACATGTCGTGGTCAGAGATTTGAGCACATGAGGTTACCCCTTTAACAGGGTGATTTAAAAGGATTTGGGGAATTTACATGTGTCCAGTACTGTAATTCAATGTGTGGACGATTTGTTAGTGTGCAGCACTTCAGAGGAGCAGTGTCGAGGAGATTCATTAATCCTCCTCTCCCTGTTTGTGGACAAGGGGTACAAAGTGACAAAGAAAAATGGCAGTACTGACAGAGGGAGGTAGTCTATTTGGGGCAAGTAATATCAACTGCAAAAAGGAAGGTAATGGCAGAGAGAGCCACCAGAGTTCAGAATACTTCTCAGCCAGTCAGGGTGAACCAAATGCTGCAGTTTTTGGGGTTCTGTAACTATTGTAGATCAGGAATCTTTGATTGCTATAGCTATGTGAGGCCCTTACTGCAGAGGCCCAAGGAAGTGCAGCAGGTGAAAGGTGAGTGGTCTGAAGAAATGGCAACTTGCTTTCAGGAACTCAAGGCAGTGATCAGCAATGTTCTGGTCTTGGTGACCCCGAATTACAAGAAACCATTTGATTTGTTTTCTCACTCAAGTGGGCAGGTGATGACAGTAGTCCTGGCCTAGCAAACATTGCTAGACCACACATGGACTCCTAGACCCAGTGATGCTGGGACAATTCCCCTTTCAGCAAGATTTAGGGGCTGATTCATGGAATTTGTGTGCCAAAAATCAGGGATTTGTGCGCCATTCTGTCTGCAAATCCCTGTTTATCAAATGGGGATTTGCGGGCAGAATGGCGCACAAGTCCCAGTTTTTTGGCACACACATTCCATGAATCAGCCTCTTAATGTCAGTGGTGTTTGCCATAAAAAAATCTTCAACCATTACCATGGGTAGCCCAGTGACATTTTATGTGGAGCAGGTGATCTTTGCGACCATGGAAAACTCCAAGTCGACTTTGACGACCCAAAGATTTTTGGGATATGAGATAATTCTATCAAACACATCGATACATCCAGTGCAGTGTTACCTAGTCAATCCTGCAATGTTTGTAGCAGAGCCAGTAAAAGCTAATGACATTTTCATGATTGTGCAACCTATGTGGGAGAAGATGAAGAAAGGACGAATGTTAAAGAAGATTCCTTGGAGGGAGGTGAGGTACTTTTTGTTGATGGGTCCTCAACAATTAATCAAGACACTGGTGAAAGGCATACGGGTACAGTCATTGTGGGCTTTGTGGAGGGGAGTACCGGGTCAGGCTGAAGAGATGGATGCCTTTGGCATTCCTCTGCGCAAACAGCGGAACTAGTGGCACTTATAGAGGCGCTAGAAATTAGTAAGGGGAAGGCAGTCATTATTTATTCTGCCTCTGCGTATATCACCTCAACTGTGCATTCATGGTTATCAAGGTGGCAGAGAAGAGGATTCAGGGGAGCTGATGGGGCCCCTGGCCAGCATACTGCACTGCTATCCAGACTAATTGAAGTGTTACCCTGTCCACAGAGGTAGGCATAATTAAATGTGCTCTGCACACTAACCGTACTAATCCAATAGCCCTTGAGAATGATGCCACAGACAAGGGGGTGAAGAAGTGGTGTACTTACCATTTACAGATTCCCAGAAAATAGAAACAGTGTCCCTTCAGGTACAGTTGCCAGACCCATACACTGCAGTGTAGAGAAGAACAGGAGCTCTGGAAAAAGAGAGGATGTGTTATCTCTGCCCACGGATTTGCTGTGGAGACAAAGGTTGATGTGAAAGGTAGTAATGCCCATAGAATTTCTCCTTGTAGCTCTAGAGCAACTACATTACCCTTCGCACACATCTCAATGACAAATTGCAGAAGAGCTCCAGGAGGAATGATTTATACTGAACCTCCAGGAACAGGTAGGTAGATTTGTAGGAAACTGCATCATTTGCAAATAATTCAATCTTGGAAAAACAATAAGGTCAGTAAGGGGAGTTTTGCCTAGGACCTTTGGGCCATTAAGGGAGCTCCATATAGACTGGGTGGACTTGATCACGAGGTGTGACAACTATTGATACCTCATTGTAATTGTTTGTCCATTCTCCCGGTGGCTTGAGGTTGGTCCCTGCTTAAATCCTGATGCTAATTTTGCAGCAAACAATCTGATGAGGGAGATATTTCAACAGTGGGGAACTTGTGAGGTTTTGAAATCAACAATAGAACCCATTTTTTAATGCCTTGTTTGCATAGATGACTTTGCTTTAGAGAATCAAACACAGGTTGTACTCAGTGTAACACTCACAGGCGTACGCGATTGTGGAAATGTTAAACAGGGTCCTTAAGGCCTGGTTGGCGAAGATATGCAATGATTTCTAAAAGTCATGGTCATTTTGTCTGCCCCTAGCACTGTTTTATTTGAGCAATTAACTAGGAAAAGAACACCACTTGAACCCCCATGAGATCATGACAGGAATAGGCTACACACACTTCTCTCACCTGCATGCACTGCATCAGATGCACACAAGACCACAGAAGTCCTAGGAGAGGAGTTTAGGGAGTACCTTAGGGCTTTGACCAAAAGGGTCAAGATTTTGGGCCTCATCACGACCTCGGCGGTAACCCTTAAATCCGGCGGTAACGCTATAACCGCCGGATTTAAGGGTCCGCCGAATCAGGGCCTCGGCGGATTTCAACCCAGTTCTGAGCTGGTGTGAAATCCGCCAAGAATTCACGCTCATACCGCCGCCAGGAAATCCGCCGGCGGTATGAGTGTGAAATTTCCCCATTGAGCCCAATGGGGAATGGGGCATTCCCGAATGGGCTCAATGGGGAATGGGGACTTCCAAGTCCGCCCAACTCGTGATCCCGCGCTATTAGCGCCAGGGGCTATGGCGGTCGCGCTAATAGCCCCCGCGCTAATACCGCCGGCATTACCACCAAGGTCGTGATGAGGCCTTTTATCTTAATAGGTTGTGTCTTCTCACCAACAGACTACAGGAGAAAGTGGCCAGGAAACCAACAATCAGCGCAAGAAACAACTGCTCCCAGGAGATAAGGTTTCTTCATTCGTCATTGGACTGAACTGATTCCCAACGGGCCGCACCAAGATATTTATGCAACTCCAACTGCTGGAAAGGTGGAGGGGAACAAGAGCTGGATCCACATCACTGATGTAGGAAAGGATACCGGTACCCCTCCACCGGCAGAGGAGCAGGACCAGGGTCAAAGTTAAATATGCCCTAAGGATCCGTGGTTGGTTCCAGTGGGAAAGGGGTGTGTGAACATAAATCTGGGACTTGAATCTTTTTGTTTAGGAAAAGAAGAAAATATTTGAAGTTGTGATTTATGCTAGATTGTATGTGTATATGTTATTTGTGTTTCTTTTGTCATTGTGTTCGAACAATGGCAACAAGTGTAAATATAGAAGTTTTACATTTATCAGGTTTTATATTTTCTGATTATGTATTGCCCAGATTCAGAAGAAGTATTGATGTTGATTTTTTAGATAATGGGGTTGATGAAATAGATCCCACAACAAATACACATGGTTTTGCAGTGGATAATGTATGGTAGAGGCATATGAGGAAGGTTGAGAGAGAGAGTAGTAAATTGCTACATTTGCTCTCTCATCCCCCATGCTTCTGGAATCCCTAGGGTGCTTATCCGAAAAGTAAGTAGAGGTAACAGATGCATTGTGCAGGGTCTGAGTACCGTTTAAAGGGCAATCACTTACAACATCTGTTTTCCTATTGATGAAGAATGTTCAGATTCAGATCGTAAAGAGCAGAAGAATGTCTGGTGTATACAAAGAGCCCAATTGAGTTTAGAAGGGGCTATCGTTACCAACAATCGATGGGAGCAAGAAGTGAAGAAGTGAAGAGTTGCATAGCTGGAGGAATGAGGGGATTCGCAGAAGAATGGGTGGCACATATTTAAACCAAGAATGTGGAAGTGTGTGGCAAGGTTATTTGCAGCATCTGATGTGGCTCACAGAGCCAGAAAAACCTGTTAAGATACAGACACTTACCCATATTTGTCTATGTTTCGTGATGGCACGGTGCCTGTTGGCACAAATGGGAACTGTAGCTGCACGCTTCAAATTGCTGATATTGATAGTGATACAGCTGCCCTTTTGGAAATGTTTGGGGACATGTGGATCTTATCACTATGGCCATTTGCCTCCAGCTTGGAAAGGTGTGTGCAGTTTCTCTACATTCCATATGCCAATCCTCATAATCCCTGAGGAACACTTGGTCCTGGCCCACCCAATCCCCAAAGTCACATCTGTGCCCTCTTTGTGCCTTGTGCCCCTTGTGTCCCCTTCATCATCACATAAGGACAAATCAATGACTTTATTCGATAACGGGAAGCAGGAACTATTGCAATGAGCTGATTGTTTGAATTAACCTTCGGCAGCATCATCACAGTCTTAAATGGACATTCCTGAGCAGTACTGACTCTTTAGTCATACAGAAACATTGTTCTCCTCTGTCCTAACATTCAAACTACAGCAAATTACAAGTGGCTCCAGGTGACCGGATCTAAACTTTTACTGTTTATCAATTCATCTCTGAATTGGCATTCTGTGCCATCAAAGAAGAGCTAGGGTCCTGAGGCTCATGAATTTACAGAATTGCTACATCCTCAACCTCCTAACAGCTATGGAGGGAGGGGTGTGGCAGAAGATAGGGAGCATGTGCTGCACTTGTGTCCCTCCCATTGATTTGGAAAATGGGTCCCTTACCCAGACCATTTCTGCCTTGCATATACTCAGAGTCATGGTAATCATGGACATTGAGGCAGGAATTACATTTGTGGTTAGAAAACCTTGGGCGCCAGCTCGGCTGAGCCTTGCTTCAAAAATGGAGTCAAATGCTCTTACAATTATGTTCTGTCCAGCTACCAAAAGCAGCTGCCATGATGACTGTGATCCTGTCCAAAACTAGAATCACTACAGTTTCATCTCACGTGGGTGCTCAGACTGAGGCAGGTTTGTGTTCTCCACAAAGTTGTTATTATGTGTGGCGAAGTGGGTAGATTGCAGAAATGGTGCGGGGATGAGTTGGGTTTGTTCAGCGGAGGAGAATGCCCATATTGGGACCAGTACGAAAGATGATGGTCGGGTTGTTCCTCTAGAACAGGAATATGATTTGTTAGTTAAAGTATTAACTAAAGGGGGGAATGTTGGGGTGGTCAGGGGAGGTCCCAACAGTCAAGAGAGGTTCATGTTGTACACACCAGATTTGGAACTGGGATGGAGCAAACTGGGGGCATTGTTGCCATTTCTAATATATCCAGTGTTGTTAATAATGAATGGGATATCTTACTGTAATGTTACTTTTTGTTTAAATTACTACATATTAGACTTGCACGTGCATAGAAATATACAATTTAAAACCGCCAAATGAAACATAAACGTGATTCAGACATTATGTGCTATGGATTGCTAGAAGCAGGTGGGAAAGGGGGAATGTCCTGAAGAACCCACTGTAAAGGAGAGATAATATTTATTAAACATGCATGCATACTGAGGAACATACAAAGGGAATTTATACATCTTTATGTAATGAGCTTTTGTAAATTCATTTACACTTTGTAGCCAGCAATTTGTGCAGTGAATTTCAGATGGCCTGGAAAGTTTTGTTCTGCAGGATTAAAGTTTAAAGGAGGAACAATGATTAACTAAGTAGATGGTCAGCTGTCGAACAGGACACAATGTTTATGGCCTGTAGATCCGCAGGTAGTAGATGTAATCTCTGTAAATGCATTGAAGTTTTGCAGAGGGACCCAGCCATTTGTTTTGACCAGCAATAAAACATGGGATGAAGTGGCACTCAAGGCCAAAATAATCCATGTCTAGAGGTTTCAATTGCATCATCAGATGTTCCATGTGTGTAGAAATGGTAGTCATTTAGATTTGAATGTTTCAATAGCACTAGTAAGCTTAGGCAGATGAGATGGTTATCGTCAGTTCAAAGGGAACTTGTTTATTCGGCCATTCACATGTTGCTCAAAGTATCCATGGGAACCATGTGCAATTATGTTTATATTTATGTTTATGGTTAAAGGGCTCAGGCTAGTTCTATCTGTATATGAATGTGTAACCATGTGCTGATGTCATGCTCTATGCTCTACCACAAAGGAATCTCAAGTATGGGTGTGTTATGAATATGATCTGGAGATGATAGTTAAGATAACAACTAGCCAATGAGAATGGAATAATTTGAGAAATATGTGATTTCTTTGTAGAGGTTTGGTCCAATCAGATGTGGGGGTGGATTGTAATAAAATATATGGGAGTGGTTTAACTTTTGCAACCATGTATATAATGTATCAACTTATGTGATTCAGGGAGACTTGGGTTAGCTTGACTCTGCAGCGCCATCTAGCTCCTCCCGGATGATTGCACAATAAACTTGCTTTACGTAAAAACATGCACTCGTTCCTTAAGTGGGAGACCCACTTTGGGTTGAGGTTATTAGGGGCCTACTCCTACAATATTATTAATAAGATGCATGCCTTTGTAAAAAGTTGCCCCTTGTCTTGAGTGTTATGTATTTAGTTATCCTCCCATTTCTGTTATAGCCTTTCTGGGTCCCTGTTTGATCAACAGGGTTCATGGGCTTGTTGACATTCAAGTGGTATTTCTCGTCCTCGTGAGTACTGTTTTTAAGTTACCTTATTCAATACCATCAAGAGTGTTAGCTCACAGATCCTGTCGTTGCTTGCCCTGTACCTGAGCTTAGCATTGTCAGTACCTGTAACAGCAATTGTGGGTAAGGAGCTTGCCAACTTTCCTTGTAACCATAAGGGGCTTCTTAGTACTTACCCCACATCCCTTTTCATATATTTGTATTGTTGTCACACTCTATTTGCACTCCTGGGCTTTAGTATACATGTGTATTGGTTCCTGTGTGCATGTTGTTTGACTCAAAGCTATTCACTGTGTGTTCTTGTGCACATTTGCATTGCCATATTCTCTGCCGTTGTACTCACCTGACTGTTGACAACACGCAGATCAGGTTATCATAAAGGCTAGGGGTGTGCCTAAGTCTTCACCATAGTAAGACTTGCAAGAGCATGCATGGAGAGCTCAAGTCGTCCAATGTCAGGTGTAAAGTAATCATTTCTGTGAACCTTTGCCGCAAATATTTTCCTGAATTTTTTTTCACTGAAGGCATTTTGCCTGCATTTGGGATTTTTTGTGCAGCAAAATGCTGGGGGAGACTCCCCGGACCACCATTTATTATCTCCAACACCACCCCCATATTAACCTTACCCCCACTTACCACATGCATATTGCTGCAAAAAACATGGGAAAAAGCCAGCGAAAATGCATTCGGCTAAAGTGGGGTAGACCAAATAATATACTATTTCTGGATTGTAGGCTCTTCTGTTGCATTCTGGTAATTGTAGTCAGGCATTTATCATGTGTAAGGGAGGCAAAATGCAAGGCACTAAAAATACCTGGATGAACAGAAAATGGCATTATAGATATTAACTGTAGAGAGAAACGTAGGTTCTCCTAGACAGTCAGTGTAATACACCAGCCACACATTCATAGGCACCAAGTACAGAGGGGCAGAGGGGGCCTTGCCCTGTGATCCTTGAACAACAGGGCAGATGTGTCATTTTGCCCCTTTAGAGACTCTGCAATTAAAAACAAAAACAATAATCTGGATAGAGTGCCATGTAAATCACTGGGCATCACAGAGCATCCAGCTCTTTTTCTTCTGGGCGCAGTTTGAATGATGTGTTTGCATGCTTCTTGCAAAAATTGCCAGTGCTGCTCATCTCAGAGTGGGAAGGATTCCTCTTCAATGGACCACCTGAACCTTGATTTCTGGGGGGAAGGGATGGGGAAGGCCACGGCTGTTTGTCAGCATGGGATAAGTAGAGAATCTAAGACTGCTCAGCAGGTTATGCAACTGTTACTAAGATGTTATATGTTTAGACTTTCCTGTAAATCCTATGGATTGATTCCAATTCCTGATGCCAAATATGCTCTTTTCACCTGACGAAGGGCACAACTCCCTTGGTGCATTCGGTGTGGTATTTTCTGCCCCCATAGCAAAAATCAAATGTTGGCATGGTCAATGGTCCAAGAAAGGCTGAGGGAGTTTATTATCCCCAGCCTTGTATGGCCATTTGGGATTCAGGCTATGGCATTGAACAGCCAAATGTGCACACTGGTTGCTCCTAAACCGCCCCACCCATTTATTGGACCTGAAGCAGTGAGCTGATGGTGCTCTGGCTCCATCACACATGTCAAGAACCAGGAAGCTTATTCTGCTTCCTGGTTGCGTGCTGTGAGGAGCGAGAGGGCCATCATGGCAGTGCCTGGAGTCTCAGGTTGCAGGAAAGGAAAACACATTTCTGTATGTGTATGTATGTGTGCATGTATGTTTGTTTACAAGAGTTTTTGCCTTTGTAAGTGTGCATGGGAATGGGGATGCAGTCTGAGTATATGTAGCAGTTTATGTATTTGTGTGTGATTGAGAGGGTGTATGTTGTAGGAAACATGAAGAAAAGTGTCTGTGGGTGTCTGGGTGGGAAACAAGCCTCTGATTGCGGTGGGGGGGGCTCATCATTGTTACAGCAGCAGCCAGCGTGGACATATTTTCTTACAGTGGTGTATGTATTTACAGACCTTATGGGCAAAGCCAACATGATGAGTGCTCTCACGTGGGTTGTGTGGGGGGGAGCTACCTAGGTGTAGGTAAAATGGTCAAAGTGTCTTACAGTGGAATACATTTTCACTGTCATTGGGGGTCATTCCGAGGTTGGAGGTAAGGGAAAATTATGCCGGTAAAGGATTACCGGCATCGCTTACCGCTACTGGCTATTCTGACCAACCAGACCGCTATTTACGGCACCGTAAAGTACAATGCCGTAAATAGCGGTCTAGGGTCACAGGCACGACACACCATGCCGATATTAGCGGCATGCCGTAAACCGGAGCTGATCCCAAGTAATGCGGTCATGCAAATAACGTCCTCCTGAAGCCTGAAAAGTACCTTACCAGCATGGAGTAAATACTGGCATCTCCGAGAAGGTGTTAAGAACCCTGAGCAGTGTTTCCAAGAGCCACAGGTGTACACAATCAGCACAGGTGGAGGCATTGTAGTCTGGCACATCACAAAAGGAGCACACCCACACACCACACCCCCTCCCACAAAAAGATGATACCAATAGTAGTAGCATTACTGGAGCTGGAGGCCCTGCTTGCAAGGCAGCAACAACAACAGCAACAGCAACAACAACCACAGCCCCCACCACAGAGGATACACAGGAGGAGAAGGAGGGTGAGACAGGCCCAGCATGCCCCACCAGTGCAGCCACCGTTACCACGCCGGCAGCCCACAATCCTTCGCATCAGAGCCACCCCCTTCAACCTAACACCAGAGCAGATCCACACCCTGTACCTGCTTGACCGTGACACTATTACCACCAGAGTGGACCTGATACATGACAACATAGTGAGCCTCATTGAAATATGCACCGCCATCCCCCCTCTACTCAAGGTAGTGTCTGTGCTCCACTTCCTTGCCACAGGCACCTACCAGCACACAGTGGCGCACATGCATGGCATATCACAACCCTTTTTTTCCCAGATACTGACCCAAGTGCTGGATGCCCTCCTCAAGCACACAAGGGACTACATATCCCTACCAAGGACTCCCCAGGAGATATCCGATACAAATGTTGCCTTCCATGCACTGGCAGGCATGCCAAATTGTATAGGTGCCCTTGACTGCACCCACGTGGAGTTGGTGGTTCCGCAAGCTATGGAGGTGGTGTATCGCAACCGCAAGCAATACCACTCAATCAACGTGTAGATGGTATGCAACGGCAGCAAGATCATCACACATTGCTGTGCCCGATATCCAGGATCAACTCATGACTCTTTGGTCCTGCGGAACTCTACGCTACCATGCTATATGGAGCGACATGCTGGACGACGTGCCTGGCTGCTTGGTGAGTTGCCTGACTGGGCCATGGCAGTGCATTGGGGTTGTGAGGTGGGTGCCTGCACACTCCACCTGGGTGGGAAGTGGGTGCGGGGAGATGCATACTCCACCTGGGTGGGAAGTGGGGCGGATGCATACTCCACCTGGGTGGGAAGTGGGGGGGGAGATGCATACTCCACCTGGGTGGAAATGTTGACGCCAGTGCACAATGTGCACCTCACTGAACACTGTGCCCCAGAGCCAGTGAAACGGCATATGACTACCAAATCCCACAGTGATGAAGTAAGGCCGACACCTAACACTACATGACTAACAGGTGACCAGGCCACATCCCACAACACATCCACCGCTCATCGGCGGGCATCACACACTGTAAGGGCATCTAGCACTATGCACTGCATATGCACTATGTTGCTGCCTCCAGCATATCACCACACCCGGACAGTCATCCCTGGGAGTGCATTGAACTGAGCCTAACAGGGATACCACAGCGTGTCACTGATTCTGCACACCCATAGGAGTGCTGCAAGTCACCATGGTACTGATCAGTGCAGAATTACAAATATGCTACTGACAACAGCCAACACTCCCTACTACCAAATCTCACAGAACACAACACATCAATGATTTCACTCCAACACTGCTGCATGCATATACGATGCACGTGCAACAAGATGTGAGTGCACACCATAACCCATCCTGAGGATGCTACCCCCTCCATCATCCCATTGCACAGGACACATAGCGGGGTCAGAAATGGGGGCAATGCATCCAGCGACATGTGTGTATGGGCAGAAATTACCTGCTGCCATGTAGGACTAGTACAGTTGTCCGCCATGAATGTACGAACACTTACCTTCATTCCCCTCTCATGCAGGTGATGGTGGCTATCCCTTGAAGCCGTGGCTCATGACCCCTGTCCGAACCCCACAGAACAGGCAGGAGGAGGACTACAATCGTTCCCATACCCGTACACGTGTGGTGATTGAGCAGACCTTTCACCTGTTGAAGGCAAGATTTTGTTGCCTCAGCCGGTCGGGTGGGGCACTTATCTACAGCCATGAGAAGGAGGCCAAGATCACCATGGCATGTGTAATGCTGCACAATATGTGCATCCGTTGGAACGTATCCCTGCCTCCTGACATGGAACTGCTACCACCTGATGATGATGAAGGGGAGGAGGAAGAAGTGGCAGGACAGCATCACAGTGCCGATGCACAGGAGGGACGTGCCGTGCGGCAATCATTGATTGGACAATATTTCTGACACACAAGTCAGCAGAGGGTGTGAGATTGTCAGGACATCGGGCACTGTGTGTGGGGATAGATGTACACTATGCACTGTGAATCATTAAATGACACATGCGCAATGATGTATGCCCACTCTGTTGTTTTTTTGAAGAACAACCGGTGTGTTGAATTAGAAGGTCCAAACGTGAAAAACAAACCCTCCACCACCCTCCCCCTCCCTCTACCCCCACAGCTCCCAAACACACCCTCCCCCCTCCCCCTCCCCAACAACTCCCAAACACACCCTCAGCCCCCTCCCCCTCCCCCCACAAATCCCAAACACTCCCTCAGCCCCCTCCTCCTCCCCCTACAACTCCCAAACACACCCTTAGCCCTCTCCTCTCCCCCCACAACTCCCAAACACACCCTCACCTCCCTCCCCCTCCCCCCACAACTCCCAAACACACCCTCACCCCCCTCCCCCTCTCACCACAACAACCCGACACTAGTCCCATAAGGACTACATAGGCCACATGTGTATGTCAGCATTGTCACTGTGCGCTCCCAGAGCCAGGGGGATCCATGTCCTGGCGGCGCAATGTACGTTGGGAGCGATGGAGCGGGCTGGTCTGGGTGGAGGAGCTTTGTGAAGGTGTGTCCTACTGCTGGGGCTGTCGTGCAGGAGGTGCAGCCTCCAGGGCATTTGCTATCCGCCCAAGGACCTCGCAGAGCC
Organism: Ambystoma mexicanum; assembly: GCF_040938575.1. Classification (NCBI taxonomy): domain Eukaryota; kingdom Metazoa; phylum Chordata; class Amphibia; order Caudata; family Ambystomatidae; genus Ambystoma; species Ambystoma mexicanum. Next base: position 226,042,506 of record NC_090933.1, on the reverse strand, counting down.
GGATTGTGTTGGCTGTAATGACCTCTCCGGTGTCTAGTCAAATGGTCGACAGACAAATGGTCGACACAATTTGGTCGACAGGTCAAATGGTCTAATTTTTTTTTATTTATATATATATATTTTAGGTTTTCGTTTAGGGAAAAAAGGGGTTTTTAGCAAAAAAAAGAGGGTTAGGGGGACCCCCCCAAAAAAAAAAAAAATGTGAAAAAACAAACAAAAAAAGAATTCGACCATTTGACCTGTCGACCTTTTGGTGTCGACCATTTGTCCTGTTGACCATTGATATTCGGCCAAATGACCTAGAACAGAGCTCGCCCAGTGCCTGCAGTTCATTCCGCTACTCCTCCCTGGCCTGCCGATTGTCTTGCATAAAGTCATTTATGAGGCCTGTGAGCTGCTGAGCCCGCTCTGCATCAATGGCTGATGTGGTTGATGTGGTTGGCCCGCTGGGAATGGGGCTCACATGTCTTTCTGGTGCTTCACCGAGGGAACTGGCCACAGGACTGGCATGTTCCAGTGTTGATCCTTGCCCCGTAAACCCAGGTGTATCACTCTCACCAGAGTCACTATATGAGACCTGGGGGTTGGTTTGGCCATCAGGGATGTGGACAATCTCATAAGTGTCCTCCTCAGCTGCTCCGCATATGGATGAGGGGTTGTCCGGAACATCGAAGGGGCACGTGGCTGCAATCTCCCCAGCCACACTAGACTCCTCAGAGTGCGGCATAGGGCAGGTGTCTGCTGCCAGTGCTGTTTGTTTGTTTGTTTGTTTATTACATTTATAAAGTGCAACAGACACATGAGTAGCAGGGCGCAGCAAGGATATGTGAAGCTTACAAAGTTACATAGTGTACAGACGATATACAAATATTCACATTACACAAGAAGATAATACAACATACAATATACAATCAGGATTCACAGAAAGGCAGAGTTATTTACATCTTCGTATGGGATGTACAAAATTTACAATCAATCAGCAGGATGTCCTAACGTGCCAAGGTTTCACAGCAGACTAATTCTCAGTCAGATTAAGGTGAGTGATGAGGTTCTTTCTGAAGAAAGAGTAGGGCAGGTCCGCTCCCAACTGATGAGGCAGTGAGTTCCAAAGTTTAGCGGCCTTCACAGGGAAGCTGTTGCAGCAAATTTGAGAGGATTTAAATCTGGGTACTACCAGACAATTAGTGTTGACGGTTCTAGTGGGTCTACTGGAAGTTCTTCTAACTATTCTGTCAATTAGGTAGCTCGGTGCGACATTGTGTAGAGCTTTATGTGTCAGGGAGGCAATTTTTAATTGTATTTTGTTGTGGGTAGATAACCATTTGTGATGGCGTCTGATTGCAGAGATGTGGACTCTTTTGTTGATGCCTAGAGCGGCTCTGATGGCATTGTTCTGTAGTATTTGGAGTTTTTGGATAATGGTTTTGTTGGCACTGCTGTAGAGGGCGTTACAATAGTCTAGCATTGATAGAATTAGTGCTCTAGCCAGTATGAGGCAGCTGTCATTAGAAAGGAAGGGCCTACCTGCTCTAATCAGCTTACATGTGTAGGCTGTGGTAGAAGTCAGATAATTTAGTTGTTTATTGAAGGAAATCATTGAGTCAAGGTAGAAACCAAGTGTTTTTACCTCTTTGGGGACACTGGTGTTGTTACCGTCAATGTTCAAAGAAGCATATCCGTGACCTAGTTTGGAAATGTTGGAAGGGGATCCGAGGATTATCAACTCTTTCTTGTCATCATTCAGGCATAGGCCATGAGTGGCCATCCATGCCTGAATGATGAGATAGATTCTATTCACCAACGCCAAGACCTTGCCATGATCCCCAGAAAGAGGGAGGAGAATCTGAGTGTCATCTGCGTAGTTAGAGTAGGTGACACCCAGAAGGTCCAAATCATCGAACAGTGGCTTGGTGAATATGTTGTAGAGAGTGGGGGACACACAGGAGCCTTGAGGGACCCCGCACAAGATGGGGGTGGGATCAGCAGCTGCAGAGGGTGAGAATAGTCTGCTAGTTCTGTCACTCAAGAATGATTCTATCCACTTAACAGCACCTGTGGAGGAATGGGCTGCTGTCTAAAGGTGCCTACAGAGGACCTTATGATCGACCAGGTCGAAAGCAGCTGAGAGATCCAGTAGCAACTATAATGCTGTTTTCCCTTGGTCTCTCAGCTCATCGATCTGAGTCTTCAGATCTATCAGGGCAGTTTCCGTCCCGTGTAATGGTCGGAATCCTGATTGTCGGACCCCTAGGAGTTTGTACAGTTCGGGGTGTTTTTGGATCTGATGGTATGCAATTTTATCCTTTGTGATAGGGCGGTAATTGGTTGCGATGAGTGGGTCTAAGGTTTGCTTCTTGAGAAGCGGGAGCACCCATGATTGTTTGAGATTAGCTGGGACTGTGTCGGAGGCAAAAGAGGCATTAATCAGTTTGAATATACAAGGGGAGAGGTCTCTTGCAGCCTCTTTTATGATATGGGCTTGGCATATATCTCCTTTACAGTTAGACGTTTTGAGGGAGAGGATTGTTTTTTCCACTTCAAGGATCGCTGTTTTAGTGAAGCGAATGTAGTGTTTAGATCAGAGATATTAGTATTTGGTAGAGGGTAGTGAGTAGGTTGGGATATGTTCAGAGAGTCTTTCTTGTTTTTTATTTTAGTTTGGAGAGTGTTGTTTTTGTTGTTAAGTGCTTGTTGTATCTCTGAGCACCAGTTCTTATCTTTAATGCAGAAATCGGGTGGAGAGATAGGGGACTCTAGTTTTTTTTGGATTGTGAGTAATTCTTTCATACTAGAGTTGGAGTTGGCTATACGTTCGTTATAGGAATTTCTTTTGCCTGGAAGATTTCTTTTTTGTAATGTGATGCAGTGGACGCTAGGTTCTTTTTGTTCTCATGGGAGGGGCAAAGGCGCCAGTCAGTTACACATTTTATTTTTAATAGTCGCAGGTCCTTTAATTGTGGGGTGAACCACTTATTAAGGTGTAGTTTAGCTTTACTGGCTCTCAGTTTGAGAGGGGCGGATTTGTCCAAAGTGGAGAGCATGATCTTGTTTTGCTCTTGCACCAGTGTGCTTGGGTCCAGGATGTCTGGCAGAGAGTTTAGGGTGGGTAGAATATTAGGGATCACACTATCCACTGTTATATTCTTTTTTAACCTGGTTGGACAGGGTGGCGCTACTTGGGGATCTTTGGGTCTCTGTTTGGTAGTGGAAGGTGTCAAGGACACGAGGTAATGGTCGGTCCAGGATAGGGGAGAGATAGAGGAAATATTAGCTATGCAGTTGTGATCGGCTACCCAGTCCATGGTTCTACCCTTGATATGGGTGGGAGCGCTCACCTTTTGGGATAATCCTAAAGCATTGAGGGAGTTTACTATTTGCAGGGCCTGTTTGTCTGAAGGATCATTCAGGCCTAGATTAAAATCGCCAAGCAACAGTACTTGGGAGGTGGGTTTGAGATTGCTAGCAATTAAGTTATGCAGATCCTCTTCAAAAGAGCCAATAGGCCCAGGGGGTCTGTAGACTACATGCATGGTCAGTGATTGGGAGTTCTTTAGTGGTAGCTTAATGGAGAGGGATTTGCATGATTGCAGGACATGTGGGGCTACTGATCCCGTAGATAGGCACTCTCTGGATATGATAGCTATTCCATCGCCTCAGGAGCCATCTCCGTCTTGTCTTAAAATGGTATATCCTTCTGGGATGGCTAGCGACAGTGCAGGTCCTGCGGCTCTATGTAACCATGATTCGGTTATGGCTAGGAAATCTAGGCTGTCTTCTGTGATTAAGTCAGCTATGTCGATAGCATGAGCCACCAGAGACCTTGCGTTAAGGAGAGCTCCTTTGAGGGGTTGATTGTCTTCTTTAATTGGAATAAGGCAGGAGGTAGGGCTATTAGGGCTATTAGGGGCCAATGCCTTGGACATGAGTATGGGAGTCTGAGTATCAGATATACTGCAAATGGGTGGGGTGCTGGGCCGTATGACACTGGTAGGTGATGAGATATGGTAGCAATTGTTTTTCTTATTAGAAGGTGGTAACAATCTTGTAAGAGGGTCGTAGATTTTGGGAAGTCTACTACGCAGTTTAAGATTTCTAGTGTACATGGTACAAGGGACTGGTAGTTCGAATAAACAGGACTAGTAGGCTTAGGTGCCATACTAGGGGAGGTAGGAAGGGATGGTTTCTTCTCAGCTCAGAGGGTGGCGTTAGGATAGGCTACTAGACTAGTGAACAGTTGAGGAGTGAAAAGTGTCATAAAAATATATAGGGTGCGGCCACCTGGCATATTGGTGGTGAGAGATGGGTCGCAGTAGGCCAGTTCAACTTTATCTAAGTGGGCCTAAGACATGGAGTACACAATGTGCAGAATATTCTAAGGCAGATCACAATAGGCAGATTCAGCTTTAACTAGGAAGGCCTGAATCACAGTATGCAGGTACACATGAGAGCCTAACTCACACAAAAGAAACAGCAAAAACAATGGAAAACAATGGAATAAATGTCACCTAGATGCAGTTTTCAAAATATGGGCAGTAAATGCAAGCTAAGACGCTTTGGAAAACAATAGAATAAATGTCACCTAGATGCAGTTTTCAAAATATGGGCAGTAAATGCAAGCTAAGACACTGTCAGTAACAATGGAATAAGGGTCATCTAGATACAATTTTCCAAAAAGTGGGTGAAAAATGCATGCAGTGAGGGTTTGCAAATAACAAGAAATGTCGGGTTAAAGTCCACAGGGTGATTGACATCAGTGAGGCTCTCCTAGATTCGATTTGTAGGTTAGATAGGCAAAGTCAGCGTGCACGTTGGGAAGTGGGAGGCAGCTTCAAGCACTGTTATCAGAGGCACCTCGCCTTGGTAGCAATGCTGTGTTACCATTGATACGCGGCTGGACAGTGTAATAGTAGTGACTGAGTGTCTTGGCAGCCTGCTCATGGGAGATTATGCAGAGCGGGGGTGATGCAGTGGAATGTTAAGGTAACGCAAATGATTTGGGTGGTGAGGCTATAATGCCAAGTTAGTGTCAGCGATAGTGGAATGTGGCTGTTTGCTGTCAGGCAAGCCTGCGATAGCAAGGCAACATTACAGCATGAAGGCATAGATCGAGGCGCCGTGGCATTATATAAATTGTAATAGCAGTTGGGTAGACTAGCATGTACTAGCATGTACTCACGAGGGTCAGCGGCGGATCATGCAGCATGCCTGGTCGACGGTCCGGACGGCTCAGACAGGCGAGGACAGGAGTTGGCGTTTCGATCGCGGGCCTTCCGATTAGGTGGGCTGGCTCCGCCTGCCGGCTGTGGTTGGTGCTTCAAGAGCACCTGGCAGCCAATCCGGACAGACTGAGGTGCTACTGGTCTTCGGCGAGAGATAGGGAGCATGGCACGGCCATCTTGGCTTCCTCGTGGGGGCGAATGGCGATTAATGTGCTCGGCAGGTTTCAATACCTGTATTTCAAATTAAATGCAGCTGAGCTGCTGCGGCACAATTTCCCAACAAATATCGAAGTGGGAAATGATTAACTATGGATGTCGTGCGCATTGTAAGCAGCTCTCTTTCTACGGCTGCTAATGCTCCTCACCATCTGTGCAGGGGTCCAGAGTTATTCTAGGCATTGGTGTGGCTGCTCAGGCAGCACACCCAATGGCTCTGCTCCTTCTGGTGATTCTGTGAAGACAAATGGGTGGGGTAGGGGTGGGGGTTGTGCACCCTCCACGGGCCTTGCTGGAGCCAGTGGTGTGGATTGAGGGGTTTTCCTGCTCGCAGGTAGACGGTGGGCCCTGACTTGGCCCCTGGAGGTGCTGGGCCAGTTGCTTGCCTGGTCCTCGCTGTCATGCTCGCAGTCTGTGGGGGTGGAAGAGAGGGACGGCATGAGGGATGATTTGAGAGTCAGCATTTGGACATGCCTACGATATAACAATAAGATTCTAGTGGGTTGTCGGCATTTGGGTGGTGAATGGCACATTGCTCTATGCTAGGATGGCAAATTCATGCATATGTCTGTGCCACTCATGTTGGCCGGGTACTGTGCTGGCTCACATGCACACTGTTTACATCAACTGCCCTGTGTGCCTCACGGAATGGGCCTCTTTGTGTGGTATGTGTCATATGGGTTACAGACTGGCACCTGGCACTAGCCTGGGTCTCACTGGTTTCGGCATGATTTAAAGGGGGTGGGAGGGTTTGGCCAACCATGCCGTGACACCTTGCCCACCCCTTAGCAGTGACTTTCATAACAAATGCGTTGGCAGTATTGACTTTGGACACTCACCTCCATCGACGGATGACGTTGCCCCACACTCCATGTCTCCAACCCCTTCAATGGCTTCGGGGCCTATCATGGCCACACACGTCTCCTCCCACAGCATCAATTTCATGGGGGAACCTGGCCCTCCTCCTGTCTCCAGGGCCTGGCTTCTGTTGGCCGTGTGGATGCTCCGCACCCTCAGCCGCAGGTTGTCCCACCGTTTTCGGCAGTCCTTGCCCACAGTGGGACGGGGGGTGTTGCCCACGGTGCTCACCTTCTGTGCTACCATAGCCCAGATCTATTTTTTTTTATTACCGTCACCCTCTGCATGTCACCGCTGAATACGGTGTCTGAATGCTCGTGGAGAGTATCCACCATCATCTGGAGCTCATCCGGGCTGAAGCGTTCCTTCCTGAGGTGGGCAGCTCCCTTTTTCGGTGCTTTTGGCATTCCTCCTTGATGATGGGATGTATCCACAGTGTTGAAAGTTTGCCAGGGGTCCTGTCTGGTGAGGGTGGCAATGGATTGTGTTTTTAAAGATGGCCGCCGTGCTCCTTCCAGTTCCTGTGCGATGACGCTGTTTCCGGTTCCGCTATTTAACGGTGACGTAAATAGCGGTGACCGCTAATTATGGTCACCGCTATTTACAGACACCGCTAATGCCGCTGTGGCGATAGTGTTATATATGGTGCGCTTCATGCCGTAAAGGGCTTTTTGGGGCCCTTTTGCGGCATGCCGCTAGGTACCTTACCGGCATGGCGCAAAGCTCGTGCCCGCAAAGTCGTAATAGGCCGCTTCTAGCGGTCTATTGCCAGCTCGGACACGCTATTTGCACCATGCCGGTAATGACTGGTACTTACCTCCAGACTCAGAATGAGGCCCATTGTAGGGAAATGTGCCCTCAATTTGAAGATACTGCCATTTTATGTCTGTTATAGCATTACAGTCTTGATACATTCATAATATATTTCCTACAGCTTTAAAGATCTGGTTGCTTGTATCCTATATATGTGAAGAGGATACAGGCTACCCCTCCCTTATACACCTATAGGTATGCGTTATGCACACACCACCACTACAGATATCTTAATTAGTCAGTTTCTTATAAAGCAGATCATCACTTCTTGTTAACAATAAAAAAACAATGTTATTTGTCATCATGCACTCTGACTGAAAAAACCTGTATTCAGGCTTGTGACTATAACATAAATCACATTTGGTATATGCATTGTGTTTTTTTAATCTGGGCTACTGCAGAACAGCATATTAACATTCATATGGTGCTTCACAGCAAGCTCTTTCACCATACGGTAAAAATTTGAGAGGTTAGTGAACAGTGACTTTATGTGTTGTTCTTCTTCCAATACATATTACAAGTCGACACTGTTGGTGTTTCCAGCATGAATTGAGTCTATATGGCTGTTAAGATAGCTGTTCTCATGTTCTCCTCAGGATTGATAATAACGGGGTATGTCTTCTTATCCAAAAGGTCCCCTGGGTTTATTACGCTAAAACATAATGAAAATGATGACATTAGTAAAAGGTGTAGCTGCAGCTGTTTGCTTGTCGAACAAGAGTGGCTGCTGCTCATACCTGTACTTGGACTTGTGCTGTTTTGGGCTGTGTTTCCTTTAACGGTGTCTCATATACACCAGTAAGGTAATTTCGATTGGCTTTTGTCCTTTGTGTTGTTTTAACTCTCTTGATGGCGCTTTTTCTCATGTCATCTGATTCGGTTCTGCATTGTGATGAGAACTGTCTTATCGCTATCTGCTACATGAATTACCATGATGACTTCAGTTTTAACTCTGAAAGTGCAGTTGTATGCTTAAAAAAAGCTCTGTCATGTTGTGTGATGAGCTTCGGTCACAAAATGCCGGCGTTTATGCCGTTCAGCCAAACAACAGCATTGCTAAGCAACCACTGTCGTTTCCATGCTTTACATGATTACGGCCGATCGCTTAAACCTACTGCGATCCATTATCAGTTTCCGCACAGGTTATTCAATAGTTTTAAAATTCTGTACCTTACTTGCTTAGAATCTGTTTGCTGTATGTGAGACGGATGGCCTCTATCTCCGTTCATGAGTACTGCGCAGGCGTACTCGAGACAGGAGCTCTTTTCCTTTTTTATAGTTACTGATTGGATGGTACACGTGGTCATGGCAACCGAGCGTCATGACGCCGGGTGGGTTAATTGTTACTATGGATACACAGCACCTACTTAGTACTTCAATTTGGAGACTTCAAGGAATCTCAAATGGGTCCATGGAGCTAGGTACTATACTGATTTCACAGCATGGTCGCAAATTAAAAGGAAAATTAAGAGGAATGTTGGCAAAACACAGAGACCCCAAATTCTGGATATTGCACCGCAATATGTATGCACATCAATTGCAAGCTGTCTACTATCTCGAGTACCACACATGCATACTGAAGACGGGGGCGCGAGCCCTATGTTTGTTTGTGGATTGGCTAGTCGAAGTTTTCATGGCCTCTGGATGTTGCGAGGCTGTTTCAGTCTGACTGTCTCCCTGGCTTTTCTGTTGTAGAAATGTGCACTGATTGAACTTGGAGATGCTAATGTTGATGTGTTTGAATTGATAACAACTATCAGAAATGGAAACATAGATCTCACGGCTCGAGAGTCGTTCCGTGGCTTGACAAGAATATTTCGTAAATTTGTTGGCATAACATGTAAATATATTGCATAAAGCACTCATTTCACAGATATCTGGGACCACAATCTGCATTATCTGATTCAGGATAAAAGAAAAAACAATATTCATATTCATATTACCAAAAATTTCCCATCATTTCCTTTTTATATTGTCACACCACTTTATATACAGGTTTTTATATAGACTTCTGACCATTCACCACATTTGTCATGAGTGTCGAGAAAAAATGTAATATAATGCTCTGTGTTACTATACATTTTATGACACAATGACACATCTTTGATCTTATATGTACATATATGTATTACACACTCCACCTGTCTGGTTACTTTGCCAAACAAATGGTGTTTTGAAAGAACCTGTTGTGTGTTGATTGTGACCTAATATGGGTTGTGATGGAGGCTGTCTATTTGCTTGGAGAGCTGTGTAACACAGTTATCTTTAGAAAAACAAGTTCCACACAATTGCAACGTTGAGGCCATTTTTTACGGTATCCAAGCAGTGAATCCATTTTTGCTCTAGCTTTCTGAGGGCCAGATCTCTATCTCCTCCTCTTGGTTTGCTGTTTACAGTCTGTATGACAAACCAGCACAGTACTGTATGTTTATGTTTCTTTCTCTGAAATTTGCCACCATAGGTTTGTCCTCAATTACATTTTTTAGACATGATCTATGCTCACAGATGCGCTGCCTGATTTCCTGTTTGCTTTTGCCGATCTAAAGGAGACCACATGGACACTTTATGCCATGTATGCTCCACTTTGTCAAACAATTTGTGAAATGTTTGTATTTCCATACTACTCCATTCATAGTAATCTCTTTCAGGTCTTGTGTCAGACTACAGACAGAGCATTTCCCGCACCTGTAGTGTCCTACTACTGGTGGCAGATTCGACAGATTGGTTTGCAGATTCTTCTTGGTTGTGGAGTCTGGATATGTGTGGACTAGTCTGTGTTTTAAATTTTGGCTTCTTTTAAAAGCAAAATGAGGCTTATCTGGCTGAAAGGTATCCATGTTTAAAAGGTTCCAGTTTTTTAGAATAGTTCTTCTTATGTTGTTGCTTATAGGGGTGCACGTAGTGACACACATCATATTTTCTCTGTGTTCCTCTCTCTGTCTTTTGTTCAGGCATGTTTCTTTGCTCGTATTCCTCGCTGTTTTTCGTGCTTTACGTATGATCTGTGGGGGATATCCACGTATTGTTCCAAGATCCTTGCTAATGCGGTCATATTCCGGTAGTGTAGTGCAGTTTATTCTGGCATGTTTTGCCTGTGGATGGAAGCTAGTGAAGGTTAACAGCGTATTTCAGTCCGTTGGTTTCCTGTAGTGTTGTAGAGAGAGCCCCATCGGTGGTTGTTCAGATATCTAGATCCAAAAATGGTATATGGCTAACGTCCTGGTGCATTGTGAACTTAATATGTGCATCTACACTGTTCAGCTAGATCTCGAAATCTAACAATTGTATTTTGGTGCCTCTCCATACCATGAAAATATCATCAATTTTTCGATACCAACATATTATTTGATGACTAAACTGGTTCTTATCACTGAAGATGATAATCATGTCATGGCATGGAAACGACAGTGGTTGCTTAGCAACGCTGTTGTTTAGCTGAACGGCATAGACGCCAGCATTTTGTAACCGAAGCTCATCACAAACCATGACAGAGCTTTTTTTTAAGGATGCAACTCCACCTTCATAGTTAAATCATGCTAATTCATGTAGCAGATAGTGATAAGACCATTCTCATCACATTGCAGAACCGAATCAGATGACGTGAGAAAAAGCACCATAAAGAGAGTTAAAACAACACAAAGGACAAAAGCCAATCGAAATTGCCTTACTGGTGTAAATTAGACACCGTCAAAGGAAACACAGCCCAAAACAGCACAAGTCCAAGTACAGGTATGAGCAGCAGCCACTCTTGTTCGACAAGCAAACAGCTGCAGATACACCTTTTACTAATGTCATCATTTTCATTATGTTTTAGCGTAATAAACCCAGGGGACCTTTTGGATAAGAAGACATGCCCACGTTATTATCAGTCCTGAGGAAAGCATGAGAACAGCTATCTTAACAGCCATATAGACTCAACTCATGCTGGAAACACCAACAGTGTCGACTTGTAATATGTGTTGGAATAAGAACAACACATAGTCACTGTTTACTAACCCCTCACATTTTTACCGCATGGCCAAAAAGCTTGCTGTGAAGCACCATATGAATGTTAATATGCTGTTCTGTAGTAGCCCAGATAAAAAAAAAACATAATGCATATAACAAATGTGATATATGATTTTTTTTTAGAGTGTATGATGACAAATAAAATTGTGTTTTATTGTTAACAAGAAGTGATGATCTGCTTTATAAGAAACAGACTAATTATGGTATCTGTAGTAGTGGTGTGTGCATTACTCATACCTATAGGTGTAGAAGGGAGGGGTAGCCTGTATCCTCTTCACATATATATTCATATAATCCATCTAGACACAGGCTCCTCGATAACAAAAAAGAGGGCTCCCTACCCCAAAGTGTTGAAAGTGTTTGTATCCTATGCCAAGTGTTTCTCAAATGTTCAGTAATGCCACCCAGTGCCCAATAATCTCTCATGCATCTGGTGTGGCCACCAAATTTAAGTGAGAGCTTGACATGTCTAATTGCTGCCATCATAGGTGAAGTGCAACCTCCTCACTCCCACGAGTACACCGCTGCACAGGGTAAGTGGCCATCTTGATGTACTCATGGATCACCATTCTGCTGCCACAATATGCCCAGCCCTTATTATGACCCCCACAAGCATTCTGATGAACTCAGAGAGTGCAGGCACCCCCATGGTATTTGCCACCTCTTCCAGCATGGAGCTGGAGCTACTTTTCAAAATGGCTGACACATTGTATCCCAGGCATCATTGCTGCCTCGAGGACCCTCCTTCCAGCTTCCCTGATTGGTTGCCTGTGAGCCAAGTCTCCACTGAAACCCTGAGCCGTCAGCAGAAGTCAGCAGTAGGGCCACACAGCTAAGGCACACAGACAAGGCAGAACGCTATCTGTACCTGTCTGTTCACGTACGCCAGTACATGCACTCTAACTATCTACATTCTTTCAGCCCTTCCCGCACCCACCCACTGGCTTCCCCTGCTTCTCTCATCTGTTCATGCCTTCTCAAAGTGACCGCCCCTGTGTGCTTGAGTATCATCTTGAAGTTGGAACAAAACAACAAGGTTTGCATAATCCAACAGCTGTGTTCATACCTCAATAGACCCACACACCTCCAGCTTGACTTCAACCTGCTTATGTTACCCCTCCTCCTAGGAACTACATCTTAAAGGGGCTCTGATCAATGCCCGATCTCTTTGTGTACATGCCACCACTATCAAAGATCTCATCATCGAATATCACCTCAACTTCTTGGCGATCACGGAATCCTGGCTCGCCATACTGCCAGACTGCCCAAACCTTAGAGCAGATAGAGTAGATAAACTCGGTGGTGGTGTTGCCCTAATCACCAAAACTTCATTCACATTTAGAGAGATCCTCAGCCGCTTCCAGCTAAGATATGAAGTTCTATTAACTAAACTTCTACTCAACCCCTAAACCACCATCAAAATGCTTTTGATTTACTGCCAGCCCAATCACCAGAATTGCCATGAACTTGACATCCCCCTCCTCCTCTCAACCCTCATCAAATCCTCCACCAAGTTCTTACTGTTATGTGACTTTACCTTAGGCTTCAATGGCATTTCTACCAGAGCTACCAACCTCATGTAATCACTTGAGGCAATTTACTTTAGCCAGCAAATCTATTCCCCTACCCATTCTAAGGGACGTATCTTAGACTTGCTCCTTACATTAATTATGTCTTTTCCCAGGTCTGAACACTCCCTCCTCGAATTCTGCCTCTCCCACTCCCAACCCGCAAGCAAACCAGCTATGACCCTACCTCCCATCCTCTGCTGCAACATGCATAGACTCACCATTCCCCCACCTAATGACCTACTTGCCCACGCCTCCAGGATCGTTGTGGCTCACACATGCGCCATTGACCAACATGCACCACTAAAGCCAAAATCCATTAAACTGAACAAAAGGGCGAACATCTGGTTTACAGAAGACCTCATCTCTCTGTGCCAACTCAAATGAGCCCATTAGCACATTTGGAGAAAGAAATCCTCATCCTCAAATCTAGATGCATTCCTCACTGCCTCCAAAACCTTCAAAAATTCCCTCATTACGACCAAAACGAAATCCTTTAAGAATAGGTTCACTGAAGACAGCTCCAGCTGCAGCTGTGTTGAACTCCTTGCCATCCTCAAGGAATTGGAGTCCCCCATACCCACCTTCTCCTTAGTCCATATCGAAAAAACATAGTGCTCAACCATCCAATCAGCCCTCTCAGTAAAAATTGTGAATCTAAAACTCAAAATCAATGAGAAGAAAATACAGCTCCTTGCCAAACCCACCGAGCTGACAGCTCCACCCGCCAACAGCCAACCCCTCCCTCCTACCCAATTCAACTTCTCCCCTGTTACTTTGGAAGATATTGTTACCACGATACAACACCTCAAACCCTCTAACTGCAAAGGGGATGGGTGCCTAACCCACATAGTCAAACGATGTGCTACCACCTCAGCATCAGCTAGAACTGACTTTGTTAACACATCCTTTGCCTCCAACAGTGTCCCCACTTGCCTCAAATCTGCATGGATCTCCCCACTCAAGAAACCTACCCTTGACCCCACCGTCCCCACTAATTACCGGCCCATAACTTCAGTGCTGTTCCTCCTGAAAATCCTTGACTGCATCGCTTATTTCCAGATCCTACTCTATATTGAACAACGCCAGCTGCTCAGGGCCATACAATCTGGTTTCCGGCTGAAGCACAGCACAAAGACTGCACTTTTAGACCTCAAAATACAACTCAACAACTTCTCAGACTCTGGCAACATTGCCATCCTACTCCTCCTCGACCTCTCATCAGCTTTTGACCTCGTCGATCACAACATCCTCTATGAACACCTTGTGTCAAACTTCCATTTCACCCAAGAGGCAGCCCTCTGGATCAACTCCTTCCTGAGTGAGTGCACTTCCAGGGTGTCCATTGGATCCAACACCATGTGGGGTCCCATAGGGCTCCTGCATCTCCCCTGCCCTCTATAACACCTACACAAAACCCCTCTTTGGTCACCTTGATGCATTGGGCATTCCTTACACAAACTTCACTGATGACATCCAAATTGTGCTGCCAATGTCAGGGAATTACGATCTAGGTGTCAAAACGATTAACCAAACATACAATGTCATTATGTACTGGATGGCCTTTCATAATCTTTGTCTCAATGATGAGAAAATGTCACTGATACTCATACGTTCCCCTCACTGTCTAAGCTCCCATGACCCCTCCTATTCTTCTTTTCCCATTAACGGAACGTCCATCCAGGTCTCCAAGAATCTAAAGGAGCTGGGAGTTTACCTCGGTGTCAAATTTAATATGTCCCCAACATCAATGCTCTCACCTCTTCTACAGCCTATTCAGCTAAATTTATCACCCTGAGCACAAAATTCATCTCCTCACAAAATTGCCTGAGTCTGGCCCGAGCCATTAACTGTAATGTCCTTTTTTCAGGCACATCAGCCAAGAATCTTGCCAAACTACAGCCCCTTCAAAATAAAGCACAAAGCCTGGCACTGGGTTTTAAACACTCGGACCACATTTCTGCTGCAAGAAGAGAGGTACACAGGCTACCTATCGATGCAAGAATCAAATTCAAAACGTTGTCTCCCACACACCGATGTTTGCACAGGAATGCCCTCTCCTATCTTGTGCCCTGCATCTCAGGAAAATCAGTAGTGAGCCCGCTTCGTTCCTCTTCCAGCCTGGAGTTGCACACACCCAGATACAATCTCAAGAGAGCTGAGTGCTCTAGCTTCTGTGTCACTGCACCCAGCCTTTGGAACGCTCTCCCCGGCCATATGAGAAATGAAACATCACACCATGCCTTTAGAAAACTATTGAAACTTGGCTATTTAACAAATATGCATAACTTTTTCATTGTACTTTTTGTTTGTACCTACCTACGCTATACCAGCTCCATGATGTCTTCAGGTCTGGGCGCTACATTAATGCAAAAATAACAAATTAAATGAAAATAAAAGTAAAGTGTCCCAGTAATGCCATTCAATGACATTAATCCATGAATGCATGGGATGAGGTATTATATGTGCAGCCTCACATGTCATTGATTCCATCAGGTGGCAAGCTCAGCCTCAAATGATCCATAACCACCACATCGTTTTGTAAGCGCCTTCCTCTGAGAAATGCTTGAAAAATTCATGGCATGATAAAAAATGACCCTGTCATGATTTGCACCTCCTCCTGTACCTGTTTCAAACAGACTTCGGGAGATGAACCTCATTTCGACACATTTAAAAGCACATCTTGTTTGTGAATTTGGACTGTGCTTTGAGTGCACAGAAGCCCCATTGATTCGTGCAAATGCATAATAGGTTGAAAATGGGGATCTGAATGAGGGCAGCTAAAATGCGCTCATTCAGATTACCTTTGTGGATTTGGCTGCTCCTTTGTTTGGTGCAAGTGATGAAAGTTTTGGGAATCTGCCACTATGACATTGTGCCCACAGAATCTTCCCTTATGACATTCCAAGCCTATTCTTGGATTTATTGATGCTAACGCTCAGGCATTTACAATAATCCATTACTTACATAGCACTTTCGCCAAACCACTTTAAATAAAACACTCTAACATATAGTTATTTTACACAGATATCAAAATGAATGTTTATTTGTCAATAGGCTGTGTAGATCTTGCTAGGATGTAAACCTATGATAACACACAAAGATCCCAGCAGTGAGCACATAACCCACTGAGCTATCTTACAAGGCATTTCTCCTTAATTGTGCATATAACACATGATTACAGTGCTCAGAAGCAGGAGAAATATGTCATGACACACTAGTCAACCTGACAATAATAGTGTTCTATTTTCTTTAAAAAGGGACTGGAGGGGGACAGGAGAAGGTTGTAGGTAGATATCCAAATAAATGGTTCTTTTTTAACTGCCCAAATGATTAAATAGCTTACTGTATCACAATTGGATAAGTCAATGGGCCTCATTACGAGTTTGGAGGAATCCATGCTGCTATTTGCGGCATGGCTGCCTCCAAACTCGGGTCCGGGTTCCTTGAATGAGGAATTACCGGGCCATTCCTACCTTGGAGGATCCAGTAATTCCTCATTCAATATACCCATCCCCATTCCCATTTGGGAATGGGGAGGGAGCTAACAACGGGCCCGTTAATAACGGGCCCGTTGTTAGCTCCCTGGTCCCCTCGCGGAACCTGCAAACGATGTCTGCTCTGACAAGATATCCACAGCGGGTCCCTTGAGGGAACCTCGTAGTACGGCGGAAAGGGTTTAACTGCACCGGCACCATTACCGGCGCCGTTAAACCCATTACACCAGGGTCCTAATGAGGCCCAGCTAAAAGCCCACTTTTACATGCACAAGCCTGCACTTTAAAGGTACATGTTTTAGCAGGGCTGATTCAAATCATTATCCCTCATAGGTTGATAATTATGTACTACTACATTTAATTAATTTGTACGGTGCTTAGAAGCAGGGGTAGTCAGGAGTCAGACATGAAGGGCTAAACATAACAATAGCATCAATTATTTTATCCCAATACAGGAAAATCTAGGCTACAGTAAAATCAAAACATTAAGTATTTTTGCACCAAATGATTGGCCTCAGAAGCACAAAACATTGAATTTGACTCTAGATAAGATGCTTTGCGTCTGGGGTATCCAGTCTGCCTTGTCTATATGAACAAATACTAATACCAAACTTCACAGGTTGATTTCCGAAATTAAAGACGGCTCTAAGAAGCTGCTTTATTTCCATTATCTCACTGCCACTGCAATCCTGGACCAGGGGTTACAGAGGCAGTGCCAGTGTTTTCATAAGGAATTCAACAGTGGTCCCAGCTGCAACCCCTCGGATCCCCCAAATGCCATCCACGAAGAGGTATCAGAGCCCACACATGGGGGCGAAAGTGTACAAGGGATGAAATAGACATGCGCTAGAAGAGATGGAATTAAGAATAAGAATAGGTATCATGCATGAAAAATATGTCCAGCTATCTCTCGACTACTCTATAAGATGTTGAATTATGAGGAACGCTGTAATGCTTTCATTTACTCCCCCTCATCCCCCCCGGTTTATCAGGGAACCAAGTCAATGAAGTTACCCAAGCATACCACTTCCCTGTCTTTTGCACTACTGCAATCTCTTGAAATTGGACATATAGTATTTTTATTGTATTTTGATAACCTCTCACCTCTCGAACATCAGATGTTATACATTTAATGGGTTATATCAATGTAAGTCTGGTTAAATAAGGGGGTGGGATACGAGGCCTTCTATGAAAGATACCTTTCCATATGATATATGTAGGCCATTTGATTCCACCAGGACATTACTGACAGTCAAGCAAGATCTTTCCAGTTTGATGTGATCAACCTAAAAGCAATTGCAATCAGGGCATCCAAGATCAATGTTGCCAGTGAATTTGGGGTTCACACTTCCACCTATGTCTGCAATATAGAAAATGGTATTGAAACATCACATATACATGTGATTATATGCCAACTCAAATTCCAAAATGTAGATGTGTACTGGCAATTGAACAGCATGTGTTTAAGAGTTCCCGCTTGAAGATGACAAGACAAGCAACAGAGATCTGTCCAGGCCTTTCAAGCTTGGATGGCAAAAAGAAGGCTCTGTTATACAACATGAACAAGATTTGAGTCATGGAGGCTGCAGTTACATTTTCCTCCATATAGTCGGCCAAACATACTTTGAAACCACAAGTCCGCAGTTGATACTCCATAGGTTTTCAATCTTTAAAGGATTTGGGTGGACACACTTAGGGTAGCATTAAGAGGTTGCACATAATAACTGGCAAATGATGCTTTCTAACCTTCCACACCAGGATAGAAGCAGCAGGGACCATTTCAATTCAATTGCTTGAATATTTAACAGCATGGTGTTGTTTATTTGAATTGTAAACTGAATACCCAGGTATCTAATACCAGTTGGTTGCCAGAGGAAACCAGATGTCGCTATGTGTGACTTTAGACAGTATTTGTTCAATGGCATGACCTCTGTTTTGTCTATGTTGAGTTAGACTGTGAACGCTTTGAATAATGTGTGATTTCTTTTTAAAGGTAGGGAGAGATGTGTGAGTAGAGGTCGCAGAGATAGTATACATGAAAGGGTGGGGGGACATGGTTTAGTACCTATATGTATGGGGAAGAGGTGGGAGGAGGTGCCATTGACAAAGAAGCACTAGGATGCTGATAGAGCGTAATGACCACGGATGTACATTTCTAGCCAAATCCGTGCCAGTACAATGTTTCATCTGAAAACGTCCATCCCACCCTATCAATGGCCTTCTCTGCACCCTGAGTAACTGCAGCCCAAGGCTTTTTTTTTTTTAGCCAGGTCAATATTATTACAAAACAAGCAACTATTGGTTTAAGATAGCTTGCTTTTAACAAATCCAGTTTGATCCTTATGTATACATTTGGGCAGTAGGATTGTAAGATATTAGCAAACACTTTGGGTTCTGCATTTATTAGGGACATGGGCCAATAATCCTTAACTGAAAGGGCCTCCTTACCAGGTGTGTGTATAGCATGGCCTCATAGAAATTGCCATGGGGCACCACATCAAAGTTATATCATGCAAAAAAGCTCTGTAAGTTGAAAGCAAGCATATATTGGTGTGGAAAAAATAATTCTGAAGTTGATCAATGCCTTCCACTTTACCTTTTGTTGGTTTTGAAATTGCTGCTCTAATTTCCATAAGCGGGAAGTCCCTTTACAATTTGTAGAAGTCTCTTGCATGTACGTGAGGGACACTCAGAAGGTAGTTGCCAATGATATTATTGGAAGGGGATCAATCAGGGGTGTATACGGCTTCATAAGCAAAGCAGTAGCAAATTCACTTACTATGTTTTTAGCTTTTAGTATTGTTGTGTTATCAACCTTGAGGGCAGCAACTTCATTATTTCAATTTCTAGCCTTTAAGTGGGAAGCAAGCAGGATTCCCGCTTTATTAGCTCCCCCAAAGACCTTTGAGTGATATTTCAACTGTACTGCTGATTTTTTGTGTGTACTTTGTCTGTTACACTTTATTTCTGCTCTCATGAGGGCATTCAGTTTACCAGGAGCGGGGAGTGCAAGTATGTTACCTCCATTAGCTTCATTTCTTTGAGGCCTGCGAAAGCAGTTTGTTTCACCATTTTGTTCTTCCCAACCACAAAACTAATAATATTTCCTCAAAGTGTGCCATTGTATGCAACCCATACTTTTTATTTTTTATTTTTATTGGGCATATTAGCCAAAGAGAATTTCGACTTTTTGCACGGTATATCAAAAGAAGTCTAAAACATTTCCTTGTTAGAAAATTTTACAATCACATAGTCAACTAATTTTAAAACTTTAAGTAGTCTCACTACTTTCATTGACAGAAAAACTTCATTACCAGCAATTATACTTTCCCAGAAATCATTAGGATCGGGCCATCTCTCTCTATCAAAGAACCTCTGCAATCTTCCTTGAATCAAATCCCTTGTTCCCGGACAGGATAGAATTAAGTGTTTCATAGTTTGTTTAACGTTTTCATCACATTCTTGGCATATGTCCAATGGATACACACACTTATCAAGAATATGCAATATTTCTAGCGTCGGCGAGATATTCAATTTAAATCGAAGAAAGTTCATCCTTGCCTTAGGATCTGGAATCTGTCTCAGATAGGTATGGAGGGTAGCTCTCGGTCTATCATATAGGGAGAAGTTAGTAGACAATTTAGCTGCCCTTACCCCCTCAATGGCCCTAGACCAGTCCCTTCTCTTAATAAATTCCTTCAATCTCAAAGGGTTGGAATTAAGGGTATCGACATCCGTATCTGCTGCTATAATGATATCAAGGGATTTTTTTTTCAGCATTTCCAAAAAAGCTAATATCCCCCTTAATCATTTGGCAATGAACATCCCTATAAAGAGTGTCACATTGGGGATCCTTTATCAGTCTAAATAATGAGACCCATCTCAATTCCATGGAGAATAAAAGAGAGAGGAGACCCAGCTCATATCGAACCATGACCATTGGAACAGAGATTGGGAGGCTAAGGACCCTCTTCCATATTTTCACCTCAACATGTTCCCAGTGAATAAGAAAACCTTGAATATTGCACTCAAGACCACAAAGCAGCTTTGGTATGACCTTACCCACATAGTTCTTTATCAAGGGGGTAAGTGTACATTTGCTATATTTTAGATGTATCCTTATCATATGAGAACCCAATTTTGCTGCTTTCAGGTCTAATATACTTATCAAATATGTTTTAGTTGGGCATGGGGTAATCTTCGAGCCCAGATAAGTGAGTTCCCTTACCACCGGTACAACTGTACCATTGATTTTCCAAGAAAAAGGCTTCCTTTTTCATCAAAGGGCGCTTAAAAATCATCACCTTGGAATTATCTGGGTTGATTTTCAGGTTGTTAGCTAGTGCGTTGTCTCCCAGTGCGTTCAATAGCCTTTATAGGCCTATTTTCTTATAATCAAAGACCATGATATCGTCCGCATAGACTAAAAAGGAAAGTTTAGTCTCACCAATCTTAGTACTAGCCAACAAAAGAGTCAGAAAGGAATTTAATAGATCTGAGATATAGAGATTAAATAGGAAAGGGGCCACCAAGCAACCCTCATGAACCCCTCTCTGAATTCCAATCAGCTGTGATAGATCACCCGCAGTTGATAGTCTGACTCTTACTGTAGAATTCTGATGTAATTCAATAAGAATGGCTAACAATGGTTCAGGAATCCCCCAAATTTTCAGCTTCCACCACAGGCGCTCCCTATTTTCAGTGTCAAAGGTCTGTAATAAATCCACCCAAGCCCCAAAGAGTGGTCTCCCCCCCTTAGCTGTACTCCCCACATTTAGACAAGTTAGAATAAGATTATTAAGTGAGGTAGACAGACCCCTACGGAATCCAGTCTGAAATTTGGATATGATTTTACTAGTTGAAGCCCATTCTTCAAGATCTCTAAGGACCAGACCCGCAAATATTTTGCTGTCTGCATCCAAGAGGGATATCGGCGGTAGTTGCTTGCAGCTAGGTGGTCACCATGTTTGAAAATTGGTATTATTATACAAGTTTTCCAAGAATTAGGTATAGTAGTTGTTGCAATGATGTTATCGAATAGGGCTTTTAGGACCCTGGACCAAGTATCTGGATTGGGTTTCAGCATAGCATTAGATAGACCATTTGGCCCCGCAGCACGGGAGGCCGATGCTTTAGTCATTGTCAATCTAATCTAATCCAAAGTATAAGACAGCCCAATTACCCGAAGGAATATTAATTAGTGACTTGCACTCTTTTGCACCATAGACCTTAGTAAAGTGCTCCACCCAGGAATGCTCCTGAATAATAGTTTCTTGGCCATGTACATTGGTTTTGTTAATTAATGACCAAAAACTGCAGACATTTCTGAGAGAGACAGTTTTCAACATAGTCTCACCCTCTATCTGTAGTCTTATGGCGCAATGCAATCTCATCCAGTTGCAAAATGTGTTGTTTATCTCTCTGACCTCCAAAGAGTACTCAACCTTAAACTTTTCTGCAAGTTTTAACAGATGAAGAGCCTTTCTTCTCTCTTTTTTTTCTTTTCAAGAATGCCAATATCAAAACAATGTGAATGGTTAGAATTGCTCTTACTCAAACCTAATTTAGGGGGGGCCAGTCTCCAAAGAAGATTTACAAAGTTATTTGGTTCAAATTGATACAGGAGACCCTGGTCATCATGATCCAAAATCATTGTCTCTAGTTGATCATTCAGTATCTGACCCCCCTTATTAAATTTGGCCAACCTGTTCCCAGCCGTGTTGAGTGAGAGCAGTTGTTTCATATATGGCACCCTTTGAACCCAGGGAATACAAAAGTTAGCAGTCAACATAGCATGATCACTCATCATTTCTCCCCTCATTTTAAATTTAATACAGGCATCCAGCAAATTCTGAGAGGCAAAAATATAATCAATGGTTGAGTATGACAATCCCCGTCTCCAAGTCGGGGCAATCTCATTATTCTTTTCCAAATTACCATTGAAGGCCTGAAGTTCCCAGTCTTTCATAAATTCAGCCCAAACTCTCCCATCCGTGCTCCTCTGCTTTCTTTGGTCCACTGACATATTCTCTTTCAAACAATAATAATTGAGATCTCCCATCAATAATATGTCATCACTTGGAAATTGCATAGTAAATCGAGCCAACAGGTCCCAGAGTTTCTGGACAAAGGGTATGACTGGATATCGAGCAGGGTTCCAGTACACATTTACCAATAACCACCCTCTATCACCATCCATATCCTTCAGTACTGCTCTTACAATAATAATCCCTGAGTCGTCATTAGAAAGGACATACAAGCTCCCAATAATCATATTCCTGCAAAAGATCGTTAAACCCCCCATCGGACGGCCCACCGCCCCCCTTTGTAGACAGTTGATGGTGAGAAGCAAAAATATCTACATCAAAGGATTTGAGTAGCCATTTTTCTTGAACAAAAATCAGGTTGTGCGAAAGAAAGAGATATGAACTCGTAATGTCATTACAGAGCGAGTTAGTGCCCCTCGAATTCCAGGAGAGGGCTCTAACCCTCAATGTGGTTAGAGATGTTGATCGGCCCAACCTAATTTGAGTAGGATCTGTGAGACAATCTCAGGAGCCATAGCCAAGGTTGGTAACAATGGGTGGGATCTTTTCGTTGTTTCTCTTCCAATCCATTGTGTGGTATATTTGGGTTGGCTAAGGTATTTCCAGACATATCTTTTGGTTGGACTTCTGATACCACCAGACCCCTATGGGACCAGTCAACACTTGCCCCCAAGTATGCATCCCATATTGTTACAAATGCATTCACACCCCTCTCATTGAGGTGGAAGAATTCCCTTGTGAATAGGTTGATTGAGTCTTTAAATTCGTAGGAGCCACACAGGCCTGTTTTCAAGCTCCATTTATTAGTGCTACTGTGGGTGCCACCCCCTCTAAGCATATTATCACTGGAGCATGTTCTTCAATTAAGAGAGGGGACATTTTGGCCCTATAAATGAGTGAGATCAGCCGTTTACTTAAACATAAATAATCAATCCTGGAGTTGAAAGTGTGAAGTGTGAAATAGAAAGTATATTCACACTCAACAGGGGGACATAGATATCATGCATCTGCATGATTAATACCTTGAATGAACTGATCAAAGGCCTTATGCATCCTAGTAAGTTTAAACATGCCATGTGATTTCCCATCCAAAATCAGGTCTAGCAGGAGATTTCCTTTCCTCTGATTATAAGGGATGGAAATATTCATAATCCTTTCCAGAACTCAGGGTCGGCTTTGTTAGGCCCATAGGTATTTTGGATGGTAAGTAGTGTTTTGTTGATTGTACCATCTACCAATGCCCCCTTCCCGTTTGTATCCATCCTCACACGTAATATTTGGATCTCCAATATCCTATGAAATAATATGGCAACTCTCTCCTTGCAACATTTTACTTTGGCGTAGCAATCTTGCCCAACCCACTGCCCCTTGAGCCTGGCTGATTTCTTTCTGGAGAGTTGTTTCTTTTGGATGAGAACAACATGACTTCTAGCTTCCTCAGGTGAGACATAATATTCTGCTTCTTAATTGGGGACCTAAGGCCCCTGACATTCCATCTAATGATGTTAACATTCACAGTACAAATTAACGGTAGGTTTTATTAGCTTGCTTATAGATAATGTGAAGGATCACCATAGGAATAGAGTTCATACCCAAACTAGTGTACATATCAGAAGACTGGGCTAATTGTGAATGATCATCATGTCACAGTATTACATGGTCACGCAGTATAGGACAGAATAAGAAAAATACACAAGAAGAAGGATGGTGCTGCTTTTATTGTCATCAGCATGTAACAACATGATCTTGGCCTCATGGTGGTGAACTATAAGGATGGCACCTAGAGGCAGATGCTTCACGAACACTCCCAACCACTCTGCCAATAAGAGATCCTTTACCAATCTAACACAGGTGCTTGTAGAGTGTAGTCATCACTAAGACCACAAGGGATCCCAATCTCATTCTTTGTATTGCGTAGAAAGAAACAATAATATGGATACTCCCAAATGTGTGAAACCACTTCGTGCCACAACAAGTGGTTATTCAGAGCGCTTCGGAGCCATGTTTTGCATTAGGCATAACAAAGGATTTTAAACGGGATCTGGACTTGTCTCTGGGTTCCCAAGTTTTGTGCTGTGCTGTGGCTGTATAGAGAGGTGTTTGACTGAAGACGACAGAGGGGCCAATTTTCATTGGATCGTTAGGAGAGGCTTCCATGTACTGTATTAGTTCAGCTGGTTGGTCGAAAAACTTTGAGAGGCCTGTCGGAGTTGTGATTGCCATTCTTGCAGGCACCAGGAGAGAGTATCTCATTCCTCTGCAGTGCATCTCAGGGAATACATTGAGAAATATATATAGGATGCCCATTAAGGAGTAGCTTGCCACCATTTATTTTAACTGCTGTCATTTTTTCAACCACCTTAGTATAATATAGACAACATGCTATAAATTACTTAAGTTTCTTCTCTTGGATTTTGACTCCTGTGCCAGTGCCGTGCGCCATTTGGATCTTCATAGGAGGGGAAGAGTTTATTTGTATTGCAGATAGGAGCCATTTCTCCAGCCAAAACACTGGGTCTGACCCCTTGACCTTCTCTGGTATGCCAAACGCTCTAACATTTTTCCACCTGTTTCTGTCCTATAAATTATTGACATCTGTTTTCAGTTGGCAGAGTCTACCTTGTAAATGCTCAGAAAATGGGGGGCAGGGTACACAGCCATGACCTTCCAGGACATCAAACCCTATATTAAAATTCTTTCAAGAGATGGTCAACAGGTGGGTGTATTCTTGTAATGCATCGGCCTCCAAGTGACCATCTATCTATTCCAACTAGATTAGTCCTTAGCAATTATGTGTGTACACACAATATTTATCAATATAAAAATATTAGTTTAAAAAATGTGTTTTCATCTTTTCTTAAAAACAATTACATGGGACAAATAAACAATCTATGGATACTCAATCACATCTAGTTCCCTAATTCATCCGGCATATCATTTTCAAACGAATTCATAGTAGTTTATACAGAGTTAGACCATGATTTTGCATCCAAGGGAAAAAACGTCAAAACTCTCTGCTTCGGTCCATAATGAGCTAACAGATTTGCTGCTCTATTTTTGTGATGGCCTTCATCAGAAAAAACATATTCTTTTTATTCCAGAAATAATGATATGCCATGTATCCTCCACAGAGTGTTTGCCAATGCGGTTCCCAGTGCGCTCTGTTCTCCAAGAGCGTACAGAGCTCCCGAGCAGCCTTCAGTGCCTGCTGCTCCTACTTCCCCTCAAAGGCATGCAGTGAGACCCTGAGAACTATGGTAACCCTGCACTCAGATAGTGGTGCGGTTCCTAGCGCAGCGATCCTTAACTGAAGCAGCTTCTCAAACTCCTCACCAGAAATCCCCGGGCCAAACATGTGGCACTGTGGCTGCTTGATAGCCCATGTTATTGATTATCTATCGCTGGGACACAGAGCTTAGTGCCTTTGCGGCCATATTGTGGGCTGCCAGATAACCCCCTTAGGCATAGAGTTTTAACTGGCATCATTGACAAAGCCAGCATGATGAGTATTCTACATTAGTGCAGCCAGTGTGGGCATGCTTTCTTACAGTAGCATGATATTTTTTTCTTGCCATTATGAGCAAAGGCAAAAGGAGCAAGTTCTTATGTTGTATTCGTGCAGCCAGCTTGGACATATATGGGCACTGTCAGGATGGAAAGTGTTTTGTGTTGTTTAAACTGGCAGCACACTGGCATATAGTGTGGACAAAGGCATCTTGAAAATGCATGGGAACATGCGGTTGGCAACTTGTCATCTATAGGATTTCTTAATGTGTAACCTTATTAAACCAATTGTAAACTGAGACTTTGTATCCAACTTTTAATACAAAGTGTGTGTTATGATACACCATTTTACCACATTATTTGAAGAAAGACATTTCTCAGGAGGCGAACCCCTTAAAATTTAGGTCACTCACTACGCTCAGTTGCGCTCGCATATTCATGATAAATATTTTTGCCCATCCAATTAAGAAAATCACCAGCCTTCGCTGTATTTTTTCCATAGGTTTAATAAACAAGAGTATTAATAGAGTAGTGATTTTAGGTGCGGGAAGTGGGCAGTGTTTTGCCCACATTATTCGCTTTGGTGGGTTTTAGAATTCTCATATTGAGCAGACACTTTACGCGTGGACTTGTAGATTACTTTGTGTGGTTGAAGGGAAGCATGTACCTCTCCTCACTGAGCAGGTACATGGCGTGGGACCCTGGTGCACATATGTGTAGATTTCTAAGGAGCCAGTCTATGTCAGAATCCTGGGGGGTCCGTCCCTGCTTTTTTGTGATTGCAACACCTAGGGCCTCATTACACGGATGGCGGAGAACCATGGCGCTTTTAGCGCCATGGTTCATGCCGGTAAAATACCGGCACCGCCTTGGCGGAAAGGGGAATTACCGCCCCATTCCAAGGTTGGCGGGGCGGTAATTCCCCCTTCCACCATTGCCCTTCCCCATTCCCGTTTTTGTCCCATAGGGCTCAATGGGAATGGGGAAGGCGCTAATTACGGTACCGCAAATTGCGGTACCGTAATTAGCTCCCTGGGTCCCTTTGCGGGTTGGTTTTTAACGCCTGCAAAAAGCAGGCGTTAAATCCCCCAACCCGCAAAGGGACCTCGTAGTAAGGCGGTAAGGATTTACCGGTATCGGTATTTTACCGGTACCGGTAAATCCTTACCACCATCCGTGTAATGAGGCCCCTACTGTTGTACAGAACAATATACCTGTAGGTTCACTTAGACACCTTAATAACTAGTCACGTGCTTTAACTAACTACTTTAAGGTGTTGACAATTCTTTGTTGCAAATTGTGATATTTTGAAAGCCTTAGGGTTAAAGATTGAGCATGAGGACAATAACAGAAAATCGCCTACATAGCTAGTGAAAGTCAGCAACCATGTGATTATTATAAAAATTATTATTATTATTATTATTATTATTATTATTATTATTATTATTATTATTTATGTCTGCGGCCAACGCATACAAATCACTCCCTTCTTAAAAAATCACCTTACCCAGGAATAAGTACAACATGCATCCGTAAATACCCCCCCCCCATACCCACCGTTACATGCTACCGTGGCATGTGCTATGTTAAGAAAATTCGACAAAATCAGCATTTATTCAACCAACTATTAAACCAAGTAACTTCCAGGGTCACACTCCTTCCCCACAACAGACCCCATAGTGTTCTATTATATATATTATGGAAAGGATTGCAACCGAATGATGTGTGCGTCACTCAGGGGTGTTGCTAGGCCTGGAAAAGATCAGGGGCTAAGCTAATGGCGGGACTGGTGGGATTCATGGCTAGCTATAGCCTTTTGGTTGTAGTCCCTGGGCTTCTATCCCGGGCTACAACCAAAAGACCCGTGGCTATAGCCCCCTCAGCCCCACCCAAACCCTCCCCCGCCACCCCCTAGAAACGTTACCAAAACAGAAGTTTGCAAGGCACAGAGCATTTCAGTATGCTTCACATAGAAAAACCGATGCTCCTATTCCGACACACATATCCGTTAATGCAAACTGTCCTTCATGCACACACACTTTATTTTAAAAGTTAGAAACCCAGTTTTAAATTTCCCGTATTTAACATTGTTTTTAAAGTAGATTTTGCAAGCGCATTTCTACTTCCTGATGTAATGATGGTTCGCACTTTAAAGGCCCTCCTCGTGCGAGCGGGATTATGGTCAGATCTCTGGTCTGTAGAAAAGTTCAGCTGTTTTATCACTAGGGCCCATTATGCTTTCCTTCCCATAAAAAAAGTGCCTTGAAAAACTGCCACAGTTCTTTGACAGTGACTTTTTTTGTGATCATAAAGCGGATTACATTTCACGTTTTCTGCATAAATAACCCGAGAATCCTGTAAAACAGCCCAACAATTTTCTTTATGTATCAGGTCCTGTGTTTGTAACAAATTGTTGCCGCAACTGGGAATGACAGTGTGACAGGCCGGCAGGTTATTAATGCGAATGACAGACTGCAAATCAGAAATCATGGCGCTGCCTCCATATGAACAGCAACTTGTGCAGAGTCGAATCACCGGGAAAGCTAAGGAAATCCAGGGAAAAGGAACCATCGAACTGGCACATTAACAGATGTATCCCAAATTACTTGAAGTAATTAGCAAATTGACAAACAGCTCAATGCTTGAAACTGTCACACAGTATGGCTTGCACGCCCCCACCTGAACCTGCCACCGCTGTGGGAAGAGCTCCACACCACCCCAGTTCACATTGTTATATTTTACCATGTTAACAGGGTGTGCTATGACTATATTATGTGGCATGAGTGGCGTGACACAACATGTGGGGGACCCCCTGCGAGCCATGCTTAGGGCCCCCCCCAACTCAGCAACAAATCACGGGTCCCGCCACACTCTGGGCCTGTCTAGGTTATCATGCTTGCGCATTACGCACAAATGTGCTGATGAAAAGGTATGCCACACACTGCACTAGGAGAAAGATATAAATATGTGTTTTAATGCAATATACAGCACACTTTCAGAGCAAAATTGGCTAAAAAGCCAGAATGTTTGCAATTGTTTTGTAGGGTAACGGCAATCCAAAACATGCAAGTCACCAACAGTGCACATGATCATTAATGCTTTGCTATTAAAAATGCCATGCCACAATGAAAACATCTCTAACTGGCTGCACAAAGTAGACCAGTGTAGACACATAATAACATTACAGTAAAGCATGCCAGGCCACATTTAGACATACCGAGGCTGGTTGCATCAAAATGCCAGTCGAAGCAATAACACTCATCAAGAAGAGAAAACACATTCAATCCTGTATCTCTGTGGCCTCTAACAATACGGCCTAACACTTAAAATCTGCAAGTAACTGGTTAATCCTGTTGCGGTCTTTACCTCTCCTGTTCCCTCCCAGGTCCTCTGTATGGCTCTGTTTTCTCACTTCTCCACTAAAACTCAGGACATCCTGCCCTCCATCTCCTCTTCCTCCCCCTCTTCCTCTCTCAGGCCCCCTTTTGCCATCTCTACTTCTCTTCCTCCTTTCTCCTCTTTCTCTCCGACAATACCTGATGAGGTTTCTAGACAAGACCGATCTATAAAAGTGTTGTCCAAACAGGTGCTCCCCTGCTCCTCTAGAACCATCAAGGACCATATTGACACCCTCGCTCCAGCCTTGGCCAATTTCTGTAATCACTTTCCCCTCTCCCCTTAAGCACTCCTTTGTGCACTCACTCCTCAAGAAGGTGCCTGCCTTTCCTGCTTGCATGGCAAACTATTGCCCAATCTCCAACACCCTTTTCCTGGGCAAACTGTTAGAAAAAACTGTTCATGTCCCAGCTTACTCTCCACACTGAATCTGTTGGTTGTCTCCGTGACCATCAGTCTGGCTTCAGATATTTAATATTTCCTCTGCTTTCAACACAGTCAACCATGCCATCCTGATCAATCGACTCCATGACAACCTTGGCATCAAGGATCAGGCCCTTGAGTGGCTGACCTACTTGCTCTTGGACCACCTCTCCCAGGTGCAACTTGGTCCATTTCTCTCTGCCACATCTCTCTATACCTGTGGCGTTCCCCAGGGCTCCATCCTCTCACCGTAGTTTTTCAATCTCTCCTTGGCTCCTTTTGCCCACCTGATCTCTACCTCCTCCTCTTAAACGGATGACACTCAGCTTTCCTTCAGGCTCCCCTCAGACTCCTCTTCTATCTCTCATTCCTGACTGTCTATCCACGATTCTGGATTGGTGCGCCTCCAAAGATCTCTCCCTTAATGCCTGTAAAATGGAGATCCTTCTCATTGGGAACCCTGCCCCTGCTTCACCTTCCAGCAAGGCAAAACATGTTGTCATGTTTGACTCCACTCTCTCATTCTCTCCTCACATCTCAATGTCACCAAGAAGTCCCACTACCTGCTGCTCCTCCTCAAAGGGACTCTTCCCTTTCTCACTTTCCCCCCGAAGCTCCCTGTCTCCAAAGCCCTGGTTCTTTGCAGGGACCAGGAATCGTATGTCTTCAGCTCTTAAATCTCTCCACTGACTCCCTTTGTATCAAGGAGCAAGTTCAAGATCCTTTGCATTGTCCACAAAGATTTCTGGACCCGGGCCCACACTACACCAAACACTATCTTCCAAAATACCTTCCTTTGCAAGCCTTTCGCTCAGCTACCTCCAACTCTCTAAAGGTTAGATGTTTCTCCAGGCAGAGAGTGGGGTGGGGGGTAGATCTCTCTCTCCTCTGCAGGTGCCTCCCTCTGGAAAGACCTCCCTGCCCCTCTCAAACTTGAGCCTGACCACCTGAAGATCCGGAAGCAGCTCAAAACGTTCCTCTTCTCTTCTGCTTTCTCTCTCTCCTTCCCCTGCTGGCCTACCTGTCTGCTCTACCAACTGGTTGCTAAACTACAGTCAGAGTCTCACTGAATCCAGACTCTTTCTTGATGAGTGACCCGTGCACTGCCTCTGGGCCTACCATGCACTTAAGGGCTGTGCCTGTAACTCTGCAGTCCCTTGTTCCCCTTTCACTACCCAGAGCCACATTGCCCTGGCTGCACTTAGAGCATTGCTGCCCTGTTTTTCCCTCCACTCTCTCTTGCACTCCCCCCCTCTCTTTCCTCTTGCACTTCTCATTCTTGCACCTTCACGATCTGAATGAAACATGGCCTAGTAAGATCCCTCCCTTGTCTTGTTGCGCCTAGAAACACTTGTGTACAGGGGCGTTATAAATGCCTGGTATCTTATCATTTTATCACAGATGCCCAGAAAAATATACAATGCCGCAGTAAGAAATGGCTAGTCTGGCAGTACCCAAATGCCAGTCTAGCCAGGTAATTACACTTAGCAGGACTGCTTTGTCAGAAATGCCCAGTTATAAAAAAAAGTCATACCAAACTGAGGAATTACTAGACTGAATTAACCAAAATACCTCTCTAGCCAGTTATACCACATATCATGCCTGCTTAGCCTGCACATGGACAACCATTATGATTTGTCCCACAATCAAGCCCCCCACACACACCCCCTCTCCCTCCCACCCCTACCCCAACCTCCAAAATCACCTCCTTCGCCTATAATTACCCCCGGGTCCCTGTTCCTTGTCCCAGAGCTTACGTATGAGGCTCCTTGCCTCAAAGGTAAGTACTGAGATGAGGTAGAGTGGGACTAGGAGTACTGAAGATTATAGGGAGCTATGTCAGGCATTCCCTCCATGTACCACTATCTCATCCCAGTACTGGTGTAAGAGGCAAAATGCCTCATACACAAGTACTGGGACGGAAACAGATGTCAAACGGCACCTGGGTTTTGCTGTTAACAAGAGCCCAGACAATTACTAACATAAAGCATTTCACTGTTAATACCTGCCTTCAAATGCCACATTTTTTAGACAATTGAAATCGTGATGTGGTTTTAGTACTTGCATTCCAGGGGAGTGATTGCAAGGGTAGAGAGGGAACAGGAGACAACTCATTCATTGCAGCAGACATACGTGGGAGCTTTCAACCTTAAAGGAGAGATTAACTGCTTGTAACATTGAAGCTGCACTAGAATAGTCTCATTAAAATGCGTAAAGAAATTAGCTTCCACCACAAAAATAAGTTTGCCCCACCGCAACCACCCATGAAATTAGCGCATCTCCCAACATTTGAGGGGGT
Organism: Ambystoma mexicanum; assembly: GCF_040938575.1. Lineage (NCBI taxonomy): Eukaryota > Metazoa > Chordata > Amphibia > Caudata > Ambystomatidae > Ambystoma > Ambystoma mexicanum. The sequence goes on along the minus strand of NC_090933.1, from coordinate 226,010,658 downwards.
TAACCCTCCGAAATGTAGGTTTTGTTGCACCCTGAACGCAAGCACACACACCATTCACCATATACACACATGAACACCCAGCCATCCATACATTTAAGTGTGCACCCTTTCACCATACACTCACACATGCACACGTCATGGGGTGGAGAGTAGCCCTATTAATTCAAAAAAGAAATTGTTTATTTTTGAAGTCACTCTGACTTCATGAAGAAATTATTTCCATTAAGGACCGAACCATAACAGAATCATTTCTTTATGAATGCACAGCAGTGACTTCAAAAATAAACTTTCTTTTTGAAGTCATAGGACTCCCCCAGCCCATGACATTCAGGCCTCCAGCCTAGGGTCCATGGCACGGGGTGGGGGGAATCCCTCGGACTTCAAAAATAAAGTTTCTTTTTGTAGTCACCCTGCCTTCATACATTAAGAAATAATGTCTTTATGAATGCAGAGTGAAATCAAAAAGGAAAAAAAAATCTTTTGGGAAAAAAAAATATTTTATCTCCAATTGGGTCCCCCTCCCAGGACATGGGCTGGTGGGCCCCTGTTATGCCAGTGCATGAGAATAGTGTAAACAGAATATCTAAATTAATATCTCAGATTTTTTGGTCAAAAGGCTTTTTCTCTGACTATGGGGTCTTTTGGTTTTGAATAATAACTAGTAGGACAAATTCCGAAATGTTTACAAATCCAGAAGCTTTACCAGACATGAGTTTTGAAACATAGCAATATTATATTTATATTAGGTATTTGATTTAGTGCGGACCCCAGCAATATTATATTTATTTTAGGTATTTGATTTAGTGCGGACCCCGGTCCAAGGAGTGTTGGAACTCTTCACAAGGAACTGAAAAACCAAATGTTAACCTTGAGGTTGTTGCAGCATGCAGTATGCATGTGCGCTTTGACTTGTATGCACCGTTCACAACTTACTTTGGTATATTTTGCATAGAGATGTAAGCCGGGTAAGCCTGACATCAAGGCACATTTGCTTTGGTGGCAACACATTGTAAGTAGTGATGCCAATAAGGCTGGTTTTCTGTCCATCACCGCAAGAAAATATGCCCATTATTTGAAGCGCGCTTGATGCAAAATAGTTTGAAATACTGGTAAGGTTGAGGCAGGACTAGCAATGTCATGATGTGGAGCTCTGAGGTGGTATAACTATTTTATTTATTGTATAAAGCACAGACCTAGCTCGAGAACAGCAAAGTGCTGTAAAGGATGTGGGTAGCCAGCTTTTAAATTGACATCTTTTAACAGTAGCGCAGAACTGTGAGTTGTATTCTGGGCATCCATTGGGATTTGTCCTTGGTCAGGTGGTGTTGAAAAAGCCACTTTTTGAGAGTTTTGCAAAGCGAGAGAATTGTGGGGGCATTCTGAGTCGATACCGGATAATAGTTCCAGAGGGAGGGTGCGTGACAAGAGAAAGATTGTTTGCAGGTCCGCTCTTTGCTGATCAGTTGGTATTTGAATTAGTTGGTCGATTTGCTGCAGAAGGAGAGTGCACGACTACATATTTGGAGCTAAGCCGCCAGATACTCTGGTGTGCTACTCATGACTACTTTGTAAATGATACATGCAGTCTTGAACAGTAGCCTGGCTTGGAGAGGAAGCCAATGCTCTCATAGGAGGATGGGGGTGATTTGGAGGAATTTCTACACACTCGTAATCAGATGTGCTGCAGTGTGGTGGACTGCTTTTAGAGGAGCCAAGTCAGTGGCTCGGAACCCTAAGAGGAGGGTATTTCCCCCATTGATGTGTGAAACCGCAAGTGCCTGCACTACATTCAGTAGTCCTGCTGAGGGATGATAGGTTTGATTATGCAAACACATGCTCCCTTCTATTTATGAACCTATTTGATCTTTTATTTTTACATTTATTGGTCATTAATAAGGCAACACGACAAGTTAATTTGTGGTGCTTCTAAAGCAAAAGGAAAAAGGTCCGGGACAGCAGACCTTCCATAAGCTTTAGAGGAAAGTCCAACCAAGCAAGTGTACATGAGCTGCCATGTTGTTACCATAAGTGCTGATAAAACAGATAAAAAACAATACATTCACAATATAATAACCCACATAGGGAGCAGTAAGTGCAGTCTATAAAGAAAATGTGATACATTAAGTGGAAGCTTCAAGCCCAGAGTCCTTAGGCCAAATAACATCATGATCATCATGAAACAAGTGCAAAACTCTTTTTTAAGAGAAAGGTATTACATTGTTTCTTGAAATGAAAATTGTTCTCTTCCCATTTAAGGGCCGAAAGATGGTTGTTGCATGCATATGTGCCCATGCTAGCCAAGGACTTTCCCCAATTATTACAGCCCAGGATCTGAAGGAACTGAGACATTTGGGTGGACAATACCTTAAGTCGTTCAGAATTAAGTGGTCAATGACCTAACCATCTCTGTGCAGGATGCAAAGTGTCTGCAATTCAATATGAGATGCTACAGGATATGAATTTAAGTCGATCTTATTAAGGTGGTCCCAGTCACTGATAATCGATCAATAATAATCAATAATAGATGATCAATAACAACATGAATTGAGTAACTCCAAGTGCAAGAGAAAGGCCAGCATGATTCGAATATAAATGGTCAGAAGCACATGCAACACAGCATTGGCTCAATTTTATAATACACAACACAAGCTTTTAAATCAAAAAAACATCATGATTACTGATTAGAAAACACTTTTATTTGTTTGTTCTATTGGATAATAAGATATAATATTAGTGGACCATTTTATCAACCTAATTCGGTACTATGGGCAGGAGGGAGGAGAGTGAGGGGGTGGCAGTAGGGTGGCCAAGAGAGGCAGGGGAAGAGGCATGGGAGAGGAGATGGGGGTGGCGGAGAGCGAGGGCAGGATGTTCTGAGTCTTGGATCTGAAGTGGGAGGTCAAGGCAGTGCAGAAGACCTGGCAAGGGAGGAGAGAGGTGGTGACTGCAAAAGGATTGGTAGTTCCTTGCAGATGTTGAAACATTTGGTCTGGAGTGTTGCCCAGAGCAATTCCAGCCATCAGCTCTTTCATTTTGCTGTAGTCAACCTGAGTGGGACAGGTATGCCCAGATGTGGGTTCTGTCCCTGCTGGGCCTAGAGACCCAGGCTAATCCTCACTGATGAGGCCCAATGAGGCAAAAGCATGTTTGCAGATGCCTGTGGTCTCGTGAAGAGGATATGCACCCAAACAATTAGGTCTGGACTGCCACTTTTGGGGTGGGACCAATCCTGATTTGCACATAGTCTTTCCCCTTTTGTAATGCTTTGGCAGGCAAAGAACTATGGTCTGGGGGGTTGCACAGAGCAATCCCAGAGTTTACAATGAATTCTAAACATTCCAGCCATCTCTTCTGTTGTTTCGCTGTAGGATGATTTGCAGGGCACAGATGCCAGTCAGTACTAATACTAGTACTGCCTTTAGTGTTTTAAAGGCATCTGCTAACCAGGTAGGTACCCAGGAGAACAGGGAATAATACTGCTCCTCATCTTCTGCTTCCTCAGTCTCCAATACCATTTCCGTATGGAATTCCTACAGGGATGTTATAGCTTCTGTCAAGCTCCCATTCTGCTCATCATGTTTTGGTTTCAATGTGCAACACTGTGTCCTATCTTTGTGCACACGCCCCCCCTGTAATGCTCACCTGACTCCCACGGAGACGCTGACCAGGTCTGGACTGCTGCGGCCTCTTCTAAGGTGATGTGCAGAACTCGGAAGACCGACTGGACAGGACCCCCAAATCTCGCTTGTCTGACTCGCAGGAGAATCCTTCTGCAGATGGAGAAAGGGGATTAACTACCTGCAGAGTAGCGCGTCGGCCTCCCACTTCCCTCTTTCACTCTCCTCAGACCACCTCTGAAATTCCCCGTTAACTCTCACCTTAAGGTTTGAAAGGACGAGCTCTCCATCCTGCTTCTGGTGCAGGGGTGCGATTATATCCAGTTACTTCACTGGTGTTCGGATTGGTGAGGATCCAAGCTTACTTGTCTTTAATGGCAAGGTGCCGTAAGTATACTGCTGTAAAAGTTCAAGAGTTGCCCTCCTTTTCTATTTGCCTTTATATTCAGTAGTCCGTCTCTTATCCCTTTTATCACAGGTGCTGAGTGAAGATTTCGCGTAGAGGAAACAATTAGCCGAAGGTAAACTCAGGTGAGTTTATGATGGGTGGTTCCTTTAATGTCCTTATATTCACCCAATAATGCGTGTGTCTTTTTTCCCCATAGGGGCCGGGGTACGGTACTGCCGAAGAAGCGGCGCCGACCCGAGATGAGGAAAGATTCTCCCAACAATAATCAGATAAGTCTTATGGCGAAAATCTGGCTTTCCTCAATATGTTCCTTTTGCTCACCTTTTGTTCTTCTCTTCCCCCTTAGGCGCAGGTATGCGGCGGATCGTGCAGATTGTCGCTAAGGAGCACAGAGATGCCTCGTGAACAGGTGAGTGGAACGCGGCGCTGCAGCGAGCAACGCGATGCGTCTTTAAAATAAATGTCTTCCCTTAGGATTGCCGGTCTTCCCTTAGGATCGCCGGCGTGATGACTCCGGACTCCGGGTAGAAGCAGGTAATGTTCTTCTGTTCACCTTTTCCCTTCTCTTCTTTCCTTTCAGGTGTTCCAGGATGGAGGCGGGCGTGGCTGGAGTCAGGATGCAGGAGCAGACACAGTGAGCGTCCAGCTGCTAGGTGCAGAACAACGCGAAGCGTGAGCTGCTGTCTGGGCGTGGCTTAAATAGCCCCCAAAGAAGTTCCAGGTACGTATTCTTCCCCGGCCACGCCCGAGTGGCAAAATAGTCCCACAGGTAAAATAGTCCCTTTCAGGCCTCAAAGAGGTCTGGATCTGGCAGCACGGTCTGCATCAGGTAAGTTCACATAAACACTCCCTTTATGAGCCTGGCGCCTATGGCGCCAGGACTGAGGTCCAAAATGAGCCTGGCGCCAAAGGCGCCAGGACAGTATCCAAAGGGCCCCTACTAGGGGTTGCTGGCCTTTTCCCCGGGAACATGATGTCTGCTTCCGGGGACGCTGGTCCTGGACTGGTTCTCCGGGAGTAGGCATCATGACAGCCCTCGATGGAAGTGAGGAGGTCAAGCACATGGGTATTTTCCAAAATCGCTCGCCATACTCCTATTAGAGCTTCTACACGACATCCCATTATCCCTTTCACCCATCCTTCAGATGTGTACATATCGTCTAATATGTACTGCTGTGGCCTTTCCCAACAGAAGAGCATTTCCTATCCCTGTGAATCTGTGCACTTCAAAAATTGACGTTCAATCATTGTCACATCACCTCTGCAGGCCCCTAACAATATATACTTCATTACCATTTTTGTTTGTCCCTTTCATTTTTGTTTGCTTGATAAAACTATCCTCACATGGGGACTCTGCTCATGTGACCCATTTTATGAAAGCCCACGTTCCCTGAAATTGTCCTCTCATTTTGAACAATACAAGATGAGTCAGGCAATGTGCTATGTGTGCTGATATTTCCTTGGCCATGAACATTTCGAGGGGCTCAACGTATACAGAATGAGAGAGCAGATGAAGCAGTTTTCATCATATTTCTCACTCCCTAGCTTGGTCATGAGTCTGTACCACAAATTATTAATTCTTTGCTATAGTCTACAAATGTCTTCTTAGAAAATGTTGATCATCAATCACATCCCTCTTAGATTTGGTCATATTTTCACTTATGTTGGCAGCTAGATTCATTCTATCACATAAAATAATCTTACTTCCAAAGTATAGTCAAACCAGAAAAAACAAACATAAAAGAAAAAAGCAGCAATCATTATACTTATAGAGTCCATTTTCACTAAATATCATCATTCATGCACATGAGTACCATCTGTCCTCACAAAGGCCTTGGGGAAAATCTTTTTGAAGACGGGGTTTATCCCATGAGAGAATGGCCGAAGCGCATTGACACATCATCTTATAAACATATGAGATTGAGAAAGAAATAAGAACTATGTGTGTAATAGAAAGAGATGAGAAATTAATCATCTCATGTTAATTTTTTAAGAAAAATGTATTGTGAATGTATAATGTTATGTGTTTGTACATAACAAAGCTAAAACAAATATAGCATTGTTGAAAATAAAATGAAATAATCAACAGGTATATCTGCAAGAAGCAAAAAAACATTGTGTGTGGGTCAGTGTGTTTGTTATTGATTTCTTAAATATGATGGTTTAGATTACCATCATTAGATGTCATGATGGTCTGAACAATTGTTTATGTTTTGAAGCAGGAGGTAGGGGTGGTTTGTGTTTCACACATTTCTTCCTGACAATAAAGCAATTTCTCCTTGTCCACTTTTTCAGCCAACAGGGACAATAACATCAGATAGTATTTCCTATGCTCTTCTTTTGTGGATATACACACTAACACTAACAATAACAGGTCATCAACATAATATCTGATGGTACTTGGGGACTGCAAGTTACCATTTTCAGCACCCTATTAAACACACATGCCCCTGTGGCAGTCTCATGTGTTGTAGTCTGGTAAATCTATAGGGAAACACTGTCAGATTTGGTGAGTCTTCATATAAAGGGATGGAAAAGAAAGCGTACTTCAAATCAATCACTGTAAAATGTGTGGTAGTCGGTAGTATGTTACACACACAAAATTGTAGCCGGTTTGTGCACAACTGGAAATTCTGCCTCCACAATGTAATTTAAAGGGTGCAGATCCTGTATAAATCTCCAAGACCCCTCTTTCAATTTTTCACAGAGTCCCCAGCCATGTTACATGGGGATTCAGACAACACTATTATCCCCTGTTACATCAGGGTGACAATAATTTCATAGATGCCTTTGTGTGACTCTCTAGACATTGGGCATAGTTTTACTTGGGGCAAAATTGCCCCTTTCTTCAATTTTATTGTCACTGCTCCAATCCCTTTCAATAATCCTATATCATTGATAATTCACCAGGTACACAGGTATAGTTTTGTCCCAGTTCGCTCTTGTTTCCAATCACAACTCATTTATATTCTTTATGTATGTGGCTGGGTCCTCACTCGTTTATACCCATTTTGGTGTGTCATGATCGCGCTCATATATGATGCATCTGGGAAGTGTACTCTCAATGCCCTTCAAACCTCTGCTCATCAATTGTTAAAGGGTGACCCATCCTGTGTGGTGTTATGTGCTGTTACCCCAGGGTATCCTGCCCTTTTCCATATGTCTTCTGATTGTTCCCCAATATAGAAGCAAATAAACTCTTCATATCCCCAATTGACAAAGTCATCCCTGACATTTCCTTTTCCAAGTCAAAAATCCACTTTGCTGTTCCTGCTGTGAGTGATGGTAATTTATTCATTAAGTTCTCTTTGTCTGTCTTTGGCCATGGTATATACTGAGCCAGCTACCTCCCTATCTGGAGCAAAGGTAATTATGTTATCTCTGCCTATTATACGCGAGCAACCACACCCTTCTTTCCTTTTAATGTTATCAATATGGGATATGTTCGACTTCCTGGCAAGTTCCTTAATCTGTTTATATATGCATTTTCTTCTCTGAATTTATTGGGTGAAGCTCCGGGAACGATGGACCAGGGCTCTGTTGTAACTTACTTTCTGGCAGATCTATTTGTGGGTAATCTTCTGGTGTTTCAGGTGCACCTTCTTGAGGAGCTGATGTTGCCTCTTCATCTCCTTCCTCACCTTCCTCTTCCCAATCTCCTTCCTCTCCCTCACTTTCTTCTATCACTGTATTGCTGACACTTCCAAGACCTTCCCTTACATAAACTTTTTTTTCTATCTCACCTATTATGTCTCTGATAATGCCTCCCTAGTGTTCTCTTCTCTTTTCCTGTCCTCTATCACCTTTCTACTAGTGCTAGCATCAATCCCCACCTGCACTCATCTCTCCTTTTCTCTTGCTCGTTCACTCTTTCTAATGCTTTACATTTTCATTTTCAGTATTTGTTCCATCTACTTTAAATACTATTTGCCCTCCCATCCATTGGTCTGGTGTGATTACTTGCTTTTGCCCTCGCCTTGTATTTTGTATCTTCTTTATTTCGCTGTTTGCTTCTTTTAATTTCACTTTCATACTAGGTTTCACATCCTTTTCTACTTCTAATATTAACGCACTTCTTGCATCATCCTGTGCGCCTTATATGCCAGAGTTATCTAGTTCTTCCGGGGCAAACATTTTGTCAAAAATAAAAACACCTTATTGATTAAGGCAGTTGGTTGTGCATGCCTTAGTTATGTGGGTTACCTGTACAATCTTTTCTAACCTTCTCCTGTTCCTAAAACATTTTCTAGAACTCAAGCATGCCTAATCTGTTTTGCAATGTTTTCCCCTTGTATATGACATGTATGAACGTGTGCCTATGTTGCAGCAAGCGTTTCAAATGGGTCCCTTCATGAGGCTAAGGCTGATTTTGTTTGCCAGCTGTATCTTTGACCTATTGCATATGCTATTTGACAATCTTCTCCTTAAATTGGGGAAGCAATTTGTACAGATGAGCAATGGGGGTGTCTGCCATTAGAACAATATAAAAAATCAAATTACCATAAACAATTGACAATCAATTGACAATGCACCTTCACAGCTCCTTCCCTTCTGACAACCCACTCCATCAGTTCCTTACAATGTCAACACAATGATGTGTCTCTTCTGAACCACACCACACTACAACAAAATTCTCCTACACCACACCAACAATGCAGAATCGCAATCTATTCCATATTTACCTATAAACAAACCTAACTGCTATGCTACCAACACACAAAAAACATGTCTGCTGCCCTATTATGTATAAAACAATGTTGGCAAATAATCAAAATAAACCAAAAACCATATTCAACAAAGCTATCTTCACTTTTTACGGGGTATCCTCACTTTATCTCTGTTTCACTGCCCCCCCCCCCGAAGAAGGCTGGGTTTTAGCCCAAGCGCGCAGTCTTCCCAAACTACTGTCAGAAGTATCTACTTTTTCTATCTGCAATATTATTTTTTTTAAACAAAATCACCCCCGCGTCGGTATTCTTGTGCACAGGTATACTCACAATCCCAGGAACCTCGAGGTCTATCAGCGCCACGTCCCCTCATTCTGCCTGCTCTGCCCTCTGCGCCCAGCATGCCACCTGAGATAACGGGCACAGGTCTTTGCAAGAAATGGGCTCCTGCCAACCTCCTCTTAGGTGTGCAATTGAAGTGCTCCCTGCAGGCGATCTCTGATGTTCAAGGGGGATGCAACGAAGAGTCCTCAGCCCTCCACCAGACATTGTGTATCTCAACAGTGCCTCCAAGTGTTAAGGTGGTCCCAGTCACTGATAATTGATAATAGGTGATCAATAACAAAATGAATTGAGTAACAGCAAGTATAAGAGAAAACCCAGCTTTATTTGAATGTAAACTACCAGGAGTGCATGCAACACAACATTCTCTCAATTATATAATGGAGAACAGAAGCTTTTAAATAAAATACACATCACAAATGATATCATGGTTAGTGATAAGAAAAAAACATTTATTCACTTGTCTTATTGGTTAAAAATGTGTAACTCCTGTATATTGTATCTGAGAGGACTACTACTGTTGGATATTCTTTAACTGATGGATCCTCCTATGTTCGTCCTACTAAAAATGTTACACTTCGCTCTAACATACCATTGGTTGGCACTATACTAAATTAGCCAAAATAGGAGACAGCATTCTATTTGGTGAATAGTTTTCACATCCGACCCCGGGCACTTTAATGTGATGCCAGGATGTGTGGTGAGTAAGCGGGGATGAATGGACCGCTATGATTCAGTTTGAAGAAGTTACTCCTTTCTTGTTCTCAGGCCCGAGGCCTTAACTGCCAATGTGTTTGTGGCCTGGGCATGTCGTTGGTATATGGATGTGGTAAGGGAGTAGCAGGAGCACTATCTATTTAAGCTTGGAATAAATGATCCCTGTTCTGTTCACATGGTAAAGGACCACTTTTCAGAGTTTTACTTCTATCCTAACCCATATTTGCTGCGCTGTTCGTTTATTCATTAGGTGGTCATTTGACATGGTAGCTGTTTGCACCTGGAGATCAATGCTATCTGTACGTTCTCACTGATACCAATAGAAACTAATTAACTCTATAGTTGTATGCAGTTTGCTTCTGTAGAATGTTATCAAGTGTGGTTTTGATTCCCTGATGGGCTCCCCTTCCTTACTGACCTTGATGCCTTAGCGTCTGTCTGCACATCGTGGGGTTTGGGATTGTCCTAGAGCCCTGGCTGGGCTGCGTTACAGCTTTTCCCCTCGGGGAGGGATGGAGGCCCTGTCGGGGCTCACTGGGAATGTTGCTGGGCTTGCCGACTGTCGACCCATATGGGAGACAGGTGCCCAAGGCCAGTGACGTCACCCTGACTGCCCTGGAGCTCTGTCTGGGCTGTGTTACAGATTTTCCCTCTGTGGAGGAATGGGGACCATGATGGGGCTCCCTGGGACAGCCATTGGGCTTGGGGACGGTGGACCCACATGGGAGACAGGCACCCAAGGCCAGACACATCATCACCGACTGTCCTCGAGCTCTGGCTGGGCTGTGTTACAGCTTTTGCTTCCAGGGGATGGGGACCCTGTGGGGGCTCCCTGTGACTGCTGCTGGGTTTGGGAATGGTTGACCCACATGGGAGACAGGTGACCAAGGCCAGGGATATCACCCAGTTTGTCTGGGAGCTCTGGCTGGTCTGTGTTACAGCTTTTCCTTCCGGGGAGGGATGGGAACCATACCATACTTCCTGAGACCGCCACAGGGCTTGGGAACAGTCGACCCACATTGGAGACAGGTGCCCAAGGCCAGGGACATTACCCTCACCATCCTGGATCTCCGGCCAGGCTGCGTTACAGCTTTTCCCTGCAGGGAATGAAGGGGACCCGTCCCATGCTTCCCGGGACTACCGCTGAGCTTGAGAATGATAGACCCAAATGGTGTCCATTCCGATAAAAGGAAAGCGGTCCATACTAAGTGTGCCTTGCATGCTCAGAAGAAACAAACGTCTGCATTACTAGCACAGACATGTTTGACAAAGTGGTGGTCATCATTACATCCCCAAAATGCATTTTGTTTTTATGTTAAGCAGCCAGCATCCTCTATTCAGGGCATGCACATCATTCTACAATTACCTCCGCACCACACCGGTCCCACCTACCCCCACTGATTTGTACTACTTACATATGACAACGAAAGCTTCAGCTTCAACCACCGACAACGACTACACTGCCACAACTGTTCCTTTTTTTCTTTTTTAACAGGATCATCTGTGGTCAGTCCAACAAAAATGCATCCAAATATTCATGCTATCTGCAAACCTTTCCCTTCCTTGGGCCAGATGAATGGTACATACCATTGACCAGTCTCCAAGGAAGGCTAAACTGCAAACTGTAATTACTTCATGCTTGATGAGAAATGTGGATGAAGGCAAAAGGCATATGGAAACCCCCACCACCCAGAACATACTTTTCCATTTGACCTACTGCCCATTGTTTCCTCCCAGGGTTGGCAAAATGGTAACCCAAACCTTCAAATTGCCCTCCCAGGAAACAGCAATGTTCCGCTGGCATGGGGGGGCATTTCCTGGCCTGACCTTGCAATTGTGGCCCAGGTGATTGGAATGATCCCCCTACCAAACATACAAGAGGAATTGGGCTAGAACAAGATGGAGCTGTGCTCCAGCAAAAAGTGTCTTGCCAGAGCTCCGTTCAGTGCAGGCAAGACCCCTCACTCCCGCTCACACCACTAACAATCCAGCCCCAGTCCCACCCACCCCACTGACAATCTGTCCTCCCTTGATAATGTACAATTAGGAAAATAGCAGATTCACTACTACATAACAAAGGAGAAGCTTCAACTACAACCACCGGCAAAGGAAGCAGTATCAGACCTGTAAACAAAACAAAAAAAACTGTGATTATCGGTTATCAGCACAGCAAAAAAGAATCCAAACTATCATGCTCCTATCTTCGCCCCTCAGCCCAAGTCCAAATTATGAAACTTTTCAAAGCTGTATATTTGTCTTATGCTTTTCACACATTTACTGTCATGGTGACTATTGTGACAGAGGAAATGAGAAGCATAGCGAGTGTGCATTGCATCTTCGGAAAAAATGAACGTTTGCATTACTAGCACTAGCAAACGTTAATTCCTTCAGACCATGCAAATCACACTTGTTATAGTGCTCATTTCCGGTCAAGTGGCACAGCAAGTAGAGCGCTCGCTTTGACATCCGTGCAGAGCTTGCTAACGCAGGTTCGAATCCCGGCAGGGCCAAACTCAGCCTTTCATCCTTCCGAGGTCGATAAATGAGCACCACACACCGTGGGTAATAATAAGCAGCGCGATAAATGAGCACCACACACCGTGGGTAATAATAAGCAGCGCTCAGATACCTGAGGGTTCGTAGCGCTATATAAATGTGAAATTATTATTATTATTTCCTCAGTCAAAATACTGTGCGCAGGAAATGAGCACCATACCAAGTGTACATTGCATGCTTAGCAAAGATAAACATTTACATTTCTATCAATGAGATGTTTGATAAATTGGGGGTCATTTTTATGTTCCCAAAATGCACTCTGTTTTTAAGTAAAGCAGTCAGCATCCCATATTCAGGGCACACACATATAGGCCTGCCCCCAGGCCCACCACCCCACACAATTCTCTTTTTCCCAGTCCTAAACACAATATCGTAGCTTGCAATTTACAAGTAAAACCCCCGCCAAGTCTCCTTTCCGTCCATTCACTTGAAAGGATTCTCACCCGCCCCCTCAAAAAATACAGATGTTTTCCCCCAGCTTGCCAGAACACCATTTTTACACCTACTTAATCACCCAGTAAAATAACTAAAAACCACACTCACACACACACACACACAAATGCACATTCCTAGGGGCAGATCAGCAGATTATACTGCCAGCCGGCTCCCAAGGAGGGCAACATCTGTTGCCCCATCCCTTTAGGGTCCGCAGGGGGAGAGTGCTGCTTATTATACTAAAAAGAAGGCATCACTGGTGATCTAGTGGCATTGCTAGGTGCGGATTGGCAGATCACACTGCCAATCTTCCCCAGGGAGGGCCACTTGATATGGCTCATCCATTTTGGGTTTGGGGTGAAGGCTCCCCCTCTTTCATAAAACACACCCCTGACGGTCTTGTCCCCCCCGTAAAATACATACATTTTGAAAATTAAAAAAGAAAAGAAAAGAAAATGTTGCTCCTCCCTTGGGGCAGATGGGCAGATTTTACTGCCAATCTGCCCCAGGAATGGCAATATGCATTGCCCCATCCCTTTGGGGCAAGGGGAAGCACCACCCCCCATTCAAATAAAGCATCCGTGGTGCTCTAGTGGTGTTGCTGGGCACGGATTGAGCAATCCGCACCCAGCAATGCTTGAAAGTAAGTTTTACACATATAAAAATACATAATAGAGATAGATAAAACAGAGAGAAGAAAGATGCATATATATTTAGGTACAAACAATAACATTAGGTACAAACAACAACATTACTTTATTTTTCATTACTCAGTTGATGCTTCGAGACCCAGATTTTACCCTCAATTTGTAATGCATTTGTTAACCCTCCAACCTACTATAACAATTAATTAAACTACTCTTCTCAAAATACTAAATTATCATCCCAATCAACCTTCCTAGAACATTTCAAACTTTTAAAAAAAAGACTTTTAAACATAGTCATACCAATTAAGAAGACAACCATATCAATTAAAATTCATGATCATTACATCACTGATCACTCAATAGCAGTTCATGGTTAATCAGAGAGAACATTACTCAGTTCTAATTCTGTCACAGCTATACACCTTTGTACCTCCTTCCAGATTCTATATAAAGCAAATTGAAGGCCCTTGTTATTAGAATGAATAACTTGTTTCCAGAAATAAGAGTCCTTGATGGTATCTAAATGATGAACAAACCTGCCAAGTTGCAACATATATACATTACCTAAACAGGAGCACTCGGTAAGGATGTGTTTAGCCGTCTCCGGGAGATCTTTGTCACCACAGACACGGCAAAAACTATCCCTCTCGGGCACCTCACGAGCTGCACCTATTACATTAAGTAATAGCAGATAATTAATACAAAGGAGGAGAATACATTTTCTAACATGAGGCGAGGGACATATATTCAAATATGGCTGAGCCCTTTTGAACGAGTACAACATATCAGAAATAAAAGCGTAGCTTTTTAATCGCTCTAGATGCACCATATTCTCGTTCGAGTCCCAAAGGTCTTCTTGGTTACCAAGGGAAAGACTCATACTAACAAGGTCATCTCCTCAATTAGGGTAGCACCCTATGTCATGGAACAAACTATCCAGGCTCTTGCTAAGGGGGGAGTTAAAGTTTTGTGTAGATTCTCCTCTACCCAAGGTTGTCAATAACAGGTTTGCAGGGACATTCAGCATCTTAAGGTATAGGATCGCTCTTTTCTTCAATAGCTGGGATTTCAGAGACAAAATACGGAGTTCCAGCCTAATTATAGCCATTGGTATACAATTATGGAGGCACAGCATTTTCCTCCAAAATTTCCCTTCCATCACTTGCAGCCATTGCAGATTGATCCCTATGAGAGGCTCTAACTCGTATATTACTAATGGGACCAGGCATTGAAGGTACAATTTTCTTACACCTTTCAGCGAGTAGCCGTTTCTTCTTCTTGAGAACTGACCTATCAAGGCAGTCAGTGGTATAGCCTTCTTTATCTTTATCTCAATACAGGAATTATGACCTGTTGCAGTATCAAATTCAACCCCCAGATATCTATAGGTAGGCGCATAAGATATTTCCATTTGTTGAATGTAAAGCCGTGTTTGAAAGATGCGCTTCCTTGTAAATAACAACATTTGGGTTTTCTCACTGTTAATCTTTAACCCATTCAAATCAGTGTAATCCCAAAGTGCTTCCGCCATACGGTGTATCCCATCAAATGTATAATCCAATAATACAAGATCATCAGCATATGCCAATACTGCGCAATGCATGGTATCAATTTTGGGTGGGCAGTTCTTTACTATAGTCAAAGCTACTGGTAGATCTGATATAAAAAGGTTTTAGAGCAGGGGTGCAGTAACACAACCCTGCTTAACTCCACAGTTTTGGCTAACTGGTATTGTCATATTACCATTTGGATCAAACCCAAGAAAGACTGAATTATTACTGTGCAATAGTTTCAAATAATACAGTAATTGAGGTGGGCAGCCAAGAATATTTAATTTCTTCCACAACTGTTCCCTGCACACCACGTCAAATTCAGCTTTAAAATCAATAAAAAGGGCATATAGAGGGGGGTTATTGGGTCCATGTGCCTATGTAACTAAAGAATACAACAATAATAAATTATGTGTGGTAGAATAACCTGCCGCTGAAGCCACTCTGGTATCTATCCAGGATACGCTCAGGGTCCACCCATATCTGTATCTCCTTTAACAATAATGATGCAAAGAATTTCCCGGTACAGTCCAACATGGACAGCAAGTATTAGTTATTCGGATCACTGTTGCTGCCCTTTTTGTACAGAGGAATCAATATTGCTGTTTGCCATGATATTGGAATTTTCCCCTCCATAAGAACTTTATCAACAATGTTTTCAGGAGCAATTACCAAAATTGAGGATTGCTCTTGAGGATCACATTTGCCAACTCGTTAGTGATGGGTGCCCTTGATGAGTGCAGGCGCTTAATTTTATCGGCAATAATTGCCGCATATACAATAAACAGGGATTGAGCTGGTTTTATGTTTACAAGAGTAGAATTCTGAGGCTGCTGTACAGAGTTACCGTTATTTAGGTGAGTTACACATATTTTAGCACTAATAGGATTGATTAGGGCCTGGTTTCTACTACCTTTTGCCTCACCCAGCAGAGACCGGATGCTACGTGGATTCCCGCTGCAGAGTACACCCACCATTTGCTGCCATAAGGCATCTCTATTAGTGCATCTCCACTGTTTCAACCAGTTGCGGTACCAATTATTAAGCTTTCTCACTTCTGTTTTCAGTCCAGCCTTCCTAAGCTCACCCCTGAGCTTACGCTTTACATCTCTAATTGTTTTATCAAAAATAATGCGAGAATCCTGCTATTTAACTGCCATTCGAGAGTTCATAGTGGCATGGGTGCCTCAAAAGGATGAAATCCAACTTTTAATCTAATTAGGCAACATGCCTCAAATTACCCCAAAGATCGAATGGATCATCCTAATAGTAGCCCTCTTTGCTTTATTAATGTTGCTTTCAGACCAGATAATTTGATTACCAGAGAGATTAGTTAAAAGGTCTCCCATTGATTTTACTATATTTAACGGGCTAAAACTCCTGCAGCACAACTCTAAAGCTTGATGATCACTCCAAGAATTGGGACTGATAGTTAGATCTTCAATTTCCAAGGCAATTTCACAACTTGTGAATATATAATCGAGTGTAATTGCCAGGGTTGTCACTATTGGTACCATTAACCATCTCCAATTACAAACTATTGAAAAAGTCTACCCATCCCACTCCCCACTATCGGGGTGATTCTGTTTCATTACAGATTTAGGCTGTTATCAAGGATTCCCAACTGTACCATTCCCTCCCAATACATAACTGTTAAAATCGCCTCCAATGACAATTTCTATATTATCAAGTCCATCTGCATAATTGACAAACAGCTCATGTAATTCTTCCTGGATTTGTTCATTTTTAATTTCACCTGGGGGGTTGTATACATTCACCATGAGTATTTTGTCACTTATGGTTACCGGGAATAATCACCTCCACTGCTAACATAAATTCTGATTGATTAGTACTAATATTACGCGATTTCAAAGAATATATGAGCCCTCTTACCTGGCCACCAGAGGGTCTCCCCAAAGCACCCTTCCGACCCAATGATTGGTAGATGGTATACCCAGCTATGTATATAGTAGATGTTAACCAAGTTTCCTGTAACAAAAGAAAGGTATGATTAGTAACAAATGGCAATGAACCCTTAGGTGAAAACAAATGCATAAATCCCCAGGTATTCCAGGACATTAATGTCCAGACTCATTGTTGTTGCACCCCTGCCGGGAGGGAGTCGGCCAACCAGTTCAGCATAGTCTGTATATCTGTAATTTGTACTTTATCTTTTTACAGACAAAGTGGTTTTGTTATTATTCTGTCTCCCCAAGCTCTATTATTCTACAGCAATAATGGGTCTTCAAGTTCAAGATCAATGTCCAGATCTATCCCAGTATCCAAAAGTGCTTCTCAATATTTCCGTAACAGATGTGCAGTAGCCAAATATTTACAATGAATTACAGACACATAAGGGTTATTTCCTCTTAATGGTTCAACAAACTCAAAGTCCTCTGTTAATAACATCCTAAACTGGGGAGTCAAATTGAGACGTGTCAAGAAAGCAGATCTTCCCAACCACTTATTACAGGTTTTTTCATTAAGATTTTTAATAATATAAACTTTGCTTCCCAAACTCTTTTCAGCTATTTCCATCTCTAACTCCTTACAGCAATTGAGAGAGTATTAAATGATTCAACAGTAATGCGCACCTTGCAATCCCATCTTATTTATTCCTTTAGGATCTTGCTATGAATCTGATGCATTTTCGTGACACCTTTGTCATTTAAGAACTCTCCCTAGGGATTCAACCCAATTCGATTTTTGGTGAGCCTATATGTTTCTTACATCACTTCTGTATGACTACTGATTTGACAACACTCAAAATCCTAATATACATTGTCACCAACCTCACATATAATTTTCATACTGTGACTACTATCCAACATCCTATGATTTTGGGTATCACCAAAGCACACCCGGTTAATTGACACAGCAGAACAGAATCTGTAGAACCCCCTTGGATTGTGCATGCAGCACGTTGGATTTCTATCACTAGGGACTCTACAGAATCCACTAAGTACTACCATTGAATATAATGACCTATTGCTCACTATACCTCCTCTGTTTCCCCGCATTGGTTCCTGCCCCTGACTGACTTTTTCGGAATTTGATCTGAATCTGGGTATGTACCCCCTTACTGTCAATTTTCTTTACATTAATAATTGTTTAAAAAATTAACGGATTTACATAAATGTTGATTCAATGGCAATGACTAATTGCCTATGTTGGGTGCCTGCAACCCGACTATGTGACTCTCTGTTTTCAATTTTTTTCACTTTTGGGTTTTGATTATAATGTATGGACTCTATTTATGTACCTGTTATTTCATAATTGAATACTCATGATCACTCATAACAGCCTTGAGGACGACCTTATTGGTCAAAACACGTGTCGGCTGTGACCACAATAAAGCACTTTCCACACTATTGGATTTTACTTATTCAAGGATACTTGAGTTCTCATTTTACGACTAAGAAACTGTCCATTTGAAAACCGAGTCCTCTGCGTAGTATTAGCTGCACAAACTCTACTTTGTACTAGCTCAGAGACACCCAGTCATTTCTCGTATAGTGCAGCCAAACACATTGTAAAACACTTGCACAGCACTTCTGCTACGCTCCGCGTAGCCTCAAGGTTTTATGGGCCCAAGTCCCGTAAAGTCGCAGTGTAGATATTCTCCCAACAGTTTAAAATAAGCACCAAAGCAGAGTTCCAGCAGTATTCCAAACAAATTTCAAGTATCCACAACACTTGCACAACACTTCGACTATGCTCTGCATAGTCTCGAGGTTTTATGGGTCCAAGACCCTTAAAGTCCCTAATTACTTGTTCATTGGGTACATCAACCTAATTGACAAAATAAACTTCAGGTTTATCAGGAAAATCAGTTGAGTGTATGGAAACATGAAGGGACAGTGGGCAAGACCAAGTGTCTAAAAAATGAACCAAGAAAAAAGACCAAGCAGAGCTGTGGGGAACTTCTAGGGAAGGAAGGACAAAAGTACCATAGAATCTGAGTGGTGCCAGAGAAATGATATACAGATCGTTCTGATAGACCTCAAAGCCGTCTCTGAAATTCCATGACCAATTAACTACATGTATCATGATATAAAAAATCTTGTGGGAAAATAATTCACCAAACCCCTTATCAGGTTCTGAAAGCATAATGGGGGGGTGAAAATCCAAAAAGACAGTGAAAAATGCTGAAGATGACATTTAGAGGACATATATAGAGGACATTTACCGAGTGGGCCTCCATGATTGTCTTTGTACCAAATCCTGGTGGAGATTGGAGTTTTTGTTTTGATTCCCAGAAGGTCATTATTATCCCAGATTTTGACATCTACATATTCCCTTGTTGACGGAACGTATCGAATGACTGAGTTGGGTAAAATTAATCTGTACCCTGGACGTTAACAGGCCTTATTGACAGCTTCCATTACACCACAAATAAAACACAAAAGCAACTGCTGACAGTTCCCACCATCTATTTCAATTCAAGATTTTGGCTATTGAGCATTGTGAGTCTGTGGCATCATTTCAAAGACCCATGCACTAACTCTTATACCCACACCAAATGTTTGCCATGGTCTGGATGATGTGATGATTTGCAGCTCAACCTGGGAAGAACATTTTAATCATATGTGGCTGATCTGATTTGCTCCGGTCTTGAGCACACAGGCCTTAGCTTACTGATAACCTAGTGAAGTACACCCTTACCACCCTTGCAGTAAAATACCCAGAGTATTGTGTAGGGAATGGGGAAATACAACAATAAAATATCAAAATGAAGCCATTTCAAATATTGAGCTATCTGAGAATTCAAAAAATCTCCACTCATTTCTGGGACACAATGCTCACTACATTACACCCCAATTTTTAAAATGAGCATTTTCTCTCACAGATATGTTAGCCAAAAACAACCAAACTCATTGAGATGGAGAAATGCCACCAAGAAAAATGTTCAAGAACTAAAGACAATATTATGCAATCAACCTAGGAAAGTGAGCCCTGTCTTCAGTCAGCCACTTACCTTGCCAACGGGTGCCCCCAGGGGAGGCTTGGCTGTCTTCTTATCCCAATCACAAGAATGGATCGGGAAAACCAGTGTGATTTAGTGGTCAGAAACTCCCTGTGAGGCATGATACTCAATCGTTGAACAAGAGGCGTTGGTGATTGATCAAATAGGCCATCAAAACCCTTTGTTATGACCTTATTTGTTGACATGTACCCTTGTCACTAATCATGCACCCCTTTCATGGTTGTCTGACAGCAATCACAACAATGCAACATTCCCCAGGTGGTTTGTGCTGTTAAACCCATTCTACTTTTCTATTCTCCATCAAAGAGGAAAACAACATCAAAATGCAACTGTTCTCTCCTGCTTCCCCACTCATTTGAAACTTAACTGCAAATGGGTAATCTGTGGGAGCTCTGTGTGAGCAAGTACCCACTACATATGGCGAAGATGGACCTTCTTGAGAGCCTGTGGGGCGTGGCAGTAGTCTGGTCATCTGGCACTTGTCACTTGCATAAAGTTGAAAAAAACTTGGAGTGAGGGAAGGGCGTGGTCTTGCTTTGGTGAGGAGCTGTGCATGATGTATTGAGACACACTAGGTGTACAATTTATGACAGAAGATGAACACAGAGGGAAGAGTGAACAAGAGAGTAGAGGCTGCACTGCATGTCTTAAAATGTAAAGGGAAAAGTCAAGACAAGGTAGTGGGACCCTCTGCCCAACAAGAGACTGGACCAAGTAAGACTGATGACTGACCAGAGCAGAAAGGCATTGAAAGGCTGCAGCCAAGTGAGTAAGATGGGAGAGCCAAGCAAAGAAATAGGCAAATGTTCAGACCACACCAAAAGGGAGAAGACTCTGAATGGGCACCAGAGCACCATGTGGGAGGCCCTTGGAGTAGTGAGGAGGGGAGAAAGAGCCAGCAAGACCCCAACGTTATAATCCAAGGCGGACAAGTGAAAGTTCACGTATTAAAGCTGCACACTGAACCTGGAAGTGGAAGTGACTTAATTATGTGGCTGATTTCTGACTGTACCTTTAGTTTCTGTCTTAAGACCCCCTCCCCCCTCCCTGATCATCTCCATCCACATAAGACTGAACCGCTTCTCATGACTCAACCTACTACACTGCAAGGAGGCTTGTCAGAGTTAATGGTCTATATTTGCAGCAATGCGGCGGTGGTGAGGTGGGGGCGAGGGTGTGAGGGGGCGGTGCAGCCCGTATAATGTATTTCACCCAATCCCAATTGTCCCTCTTAATCGGATACCCCTTGGCCATTGAATGATTCAACCACATTACTATTTTCGGCTGATCTCTGAGTCCTTGACCTGCAAAACCACCACTTTCATTCACCTTTGGAAACATATCGGACAATTAGAGAACATGTGTGAAAAATAACACATATGGGTTTCAGGGTTCAAGCCAGAAGTTTTGGAAGAAAAAAGTCTGCGTTTTTGATTGATTTTATATATATCGCACATTGACAGAGTTGGAACAGTTCACGCGGTCGGTTGGAACATTCCAGTTTGAAAGCATTTAAAAGCACTGTTGTTATACGGTTCAACAAATCATTTCTGTCATTTCGCATATCACACCCGCATCGAAAAGAATGTGTTTTTTGCTCAACACGAATTGATTGATGAGGCACAAGGAACTGTGCATAGAAGATTAGAGTGAGTGGACGAGATCTAAATGTGTGCAGGGATGTTTTGAGTATTTTCATTACTCCAGTCTACAGAAAACATGTGCTTTTTTCATTTTGAGCATTGTTCTAAGGTGGGGCTTCCAACCATTGTGCAAAGTGATTGATGCACAGCAAAAAAGGACAACTGGCTTGTGAGTAACGTACACTTACGAATGTCCCAATTTAATGGGCGCATGCGTAGTTACCCTCTGCATCACATTTGCAGCGAATGGCGCTTGTGAATGTATGATTGTTGGATAATCCAGCGCAGAACACCAAATTCCATCTTGAATCAGCACCGTGTTTTTGATGTACATATTGATATTGATATTGATGTTTTATTTCTATCGCGCTCATACACAAGTGTTTCAGAGCGCGATAAGGCAAGGGTGGGGAACAAGGGAGAACAAAACAACGATCGTACTAAGCCCAGTGACATTGAGAACACGCAAGTGCATGGGAGAGGGGCATGGGAAAAGTGCAAAGCAAAGGAGAAACAGATAAATAATAAATAAATAAATAATAAAGGTAACAAACAGTGGTAGTTCAGCCAGCAATTGCCAAGTGCTAGGTTTAAGGCAGCAGACGGGGTACATCTGATAAGTGCAGGAAGAAAAAGGGGGGGCTGTATGGGTACAGATACAGAACCCAGTGCAAGGGGTGGCCTGGTGGCAGTGCGGGAGGGTGGCAGGCTGAGCAGCTACCTGGGCCCGGAGGACAGAGGGTGGCCAGGTGCACAGTGCCAAGAGAGAACAGAACAGATCAGCAGGGGAGAGGGGGAGCGAAGATGGTTCTCCTCAAGTTTTAGAGTGGCAGGGAGGCTTTCCAGAGGGTGGCCCCAGCCGAAGACAGAGATCTACCCCCAGCTAATTTCTGCCCCTGAGAGAGTTAGAGGTAGAGGAGCGAAGAGCTTGAGAGGGGAGGTATTTGCAGAGGGATAGCTGAAGGTATTTTGGACCCAGGCCCCAGAAAGTCTTGTGGACAATGCAGAGGGTTTTGAATGTAATCCTTGCATCCACTGGGAGTCAATGGAGGGATTTCAGAGCAGGGGAGATACAATCCCATGCCTTGAAGCCAAGGACAAGTCTTGCAGTCCTGTTCTGGATTAGTTGCAGAGGGCGGAGAGTAGAGGCAGGTAGATTTAGAAAGAGGCTCTTACAATAGTCCAACCTAGAGAGAACCAGAGCTTGGGAAACCATGAGCTTTTGGGGGAATGAGAGGAAAGGCAGAGTACCTCTGAGGATGTGCACAAGGATGTTTGACTTTTTAGAGACATCAGAGATGTGGGTGGAGAAGGAAAGTGTGGAGTCAAAGATGACGCCGAGGTTCTTAGCCTCGCAGGTGGGGGTAGGAGGAGGGCCAAGGGAGGCTGGTCAGAGAGTGAGGGGAAAGGATGGTGAAGGTGTGCCGAAGAGGAGGATCTCCGTCTTGCTGGCATTCAGACAAAGATCATTTGCGGCACACCAATCTTGAATGGCAGTTAAGCAGTCAGAGATGAGAGAGGGAGAGGAGGTGGCCGAGGGCAGCCTGAAAATGAGTCGAGTGTCATTAGCGTAGCACTGGAAATATGAGCAGAAAATAGCAATGCAGTGGGCGAGAGTTGTCGGGTATTGGATGAAAAGCCAGGGCGAGAGGTTAGACCCCTCAGGAACACCACAGGTAGAGAGGAAGCTAGATGATAGGAAGGACCCAAGTTGGACCTGGGAGGGTCGATCAGAGCGGAAAGAGGTCAGCCAGGCCAGAGCCTGATCAATGATACCCAGGTTATCATGGAGACGTTTGAGCAGGATGGTATGATTGACCATGTCAAAGGCAGAAGAGAGATCGAGCAGGATGAGGACAGAGGGAATGTTATAGTCAAGTTTGGAGAGCAGATCTTCACGGATGTTCAGGAGAGCAGTTTCCGTGCTTCTGGCAACTCGGAAGCCAGACTGGTAGTCATGGAGACAGCCAACAGAATTCGAATGAAGGTTAAGTTGAGAGATGGCCAACTTTTCCAGGAGTTTGCCCAGAAAGGGATTAATGGAAATTGGGTGATAGTTAGATGAACAAGAAAGATCAGCTGTGCATTTCTTGAGAAGAGGATGCACAAGGGAGTGCTTCATATGGGGAGGGGAAGGATCCTGAGGCAAGGGAGAGGTTGCAAAAATCAGCAAGGCCGGAGCGAGGGTGTCAATGTGGTCCGTGATGGTTTTAGAGAAACAGGGATGAATCTGATTTGACGAGGCTTTCATAGATCGGACTTATCTAGCGACATCGTCAGGGGACAAAAGAGGAAAGGATGAGAAGGTTGGTGAGGGGGAGGCTAAAGGAAGGTCAGCAAGCACAGATGGAGAGGGGAGAAGAAGGGTGGGTGTGGAGAGGCTGGATAGGATGTCCTGGGTTTTTGAGAAAAAGTGAGAGGCAGGGGCATTTCAAAGAGCCTGGGAGACTACAGGAGGAGTAGAGACTGCAGCAGGGTTGGCCAGCTGCTTGCAGATTTTAAAGCATTTGGCCCAGTTATTAGATGCCGCAGAGACACAAGCTTGAGTTTGGACTCTCTTCTTGGTGAGGACAGAGAGTTGGTATTGCCTTTGGCGACAGGCCAGTTTTTCAGAGGATGAACAAGAAGCCCTCCATTTCCTCTGAGCCACCCTACACTTACGTTTAAGTGTAGCTAGGTCGGAGTCATACCAGGAATTGCACTTGGCTTTGGACTTCAAACAGCTCCTCAGGGTAGGGGCAAGACTATCAGAAATTGAAGAGTAGAGCAGAGACAGGGCTGTGCCAGAGACAGCCAGAGGTGGAGGGGATAGAGAGAAAGTGGAAGCAAAAGCCTCAACTGACACACGCATGTGCAGGGGTTGGACTGGGACATGAAATTGCCTCGGGCACCAATAAAAAAGCGGCCCATAGGTGCAAATGTCAATTCATTACTTTTGTGACTGACTGTTTGGGTAGTACCCAAGGGAAATTGGTTGATAAAATGTGATCCAAATTGTGCGTT
The DNA here is from genome assembly GCF_040938575.1 of Ambystoma mexicanum. NCBI lineage: Eukaryota > Metazoa > Chordata > Amphibia > Caudata > Ambystomatidae > Ambystoma > Ambystoma mexicanum. The sequence goes on along the minus strand of NC_090933.1, from coordinate 225,986,085 downwards.
TTAATGTATATTTTTGCACTAACACTGCTCAAAACTACTAACCGCATGGTGCAGTAACTTATCAGACTGGCCCAAATGGAACAACAAAGTGGCCCACTTTGACCACAAAAAAACGGCCCAAGCTAGCATTTCGTGTTTTTGGTTCAGGCATTGACCTATTGCCCTACAGGCCAGTCCGAGCCTAGACATAAATAAATAATAAATAATATTAAAATGTATTATTATTTATTATTAAAACACAATCGGATGAAAGATGACATCCCAAACAAACGGGTTATACACGGCACATGAAACTGATAGTGCTTGCATAAGAAACAAAACTTTACTATAATTCATAATCCTCTGGATGGAAGTCAGGGCAGGTAACTAAGTTGGGTGCTAAATGTGAAAAGCAATTTGAATGCAAAGAGCACATACACACAACAGAACATGTAGAGATGTGTGCACAGTTTAGATGGGCAGCTGCAATGATGGCAGAATCAGTCTAGAGCCCTAATTCTTATTAAACAGGAAACGTGAGAATAGCATAACAATTGTCATTAGCCCGTAAACTAGCATATGTTTTTCATTCTCCAAGTTTAAGTACACAGCCTTGATGCGTGGGGTATTACTGCATGCCAGTCACTGCCTGAATGACATCTAGCTTGACCTCAGAAGATATAGGGGCCATGGGTGAGATTGGCCTTCACATCTATAATAAACTGCTTTACACTACTGGAAGATATATATATATATTTTTTTTTTTATTTATTTTACTTGTAACAATTAGTTATTTACACAACTTCAATTACAAAAATTCATACAAAAATTCATCATCTTTCCTTATCATCAATTAGCTCTCTTATAGGTTCATTGTTTCCCTACGGCTCTTTCAGATGAGAAGTTTGTTTTCAGCATAAGGCTTTCTCCAAGATGTTGTCGAGAAAGTCTACCACGGCACAAATTGATTTAACATTATTTCCAGCTACCAGCATACACCACAGATGGTCAGTTAGTTGGAGAGTTGTTAGATGTGTAAAGAAAAATGCACGCTGAGTCGCCACCTGGTCACAATCAGAGACTAGATGTTTAAGTGATTCTACTTCGTTTTTACAGAGCCTACATTTATTATTATCTATCTCTTTGTAGTGTCTCGGGTACATTATCTCTTTAGTTTTATATAAATTTAGCCAAAATCTTAAGAATTTGTTACGATGGTATCTTGATGGAAATCTTGTTAAGTATTTGGGCAGCTTGTCAAGAGTATTACATGTCAAGCCTAAATTAAGCGAAGATGACATTGCCATTCGACGTTCTTCGTTTTTTATCCAGTACCAAGATCTCAGTTTTCTTTTTGCAATCTGTGGTGTATTACATACAGTCTCCCAAGAGATGTCCATGACCGCTAGAGATTTTCTAATTTTCGTAGCCCAAATATGTATCATCCCTGAATATTGTGTATCTTCCCTTTGTTTTAAGATCTCATAGGCTGGAGCGACTATTTTTAAGTTCATTTTTCGTAGCAAAACAATGGACTTCCAAAGAATCAGGCCGTCTAAGGGATCAAGGCCTAGTTCATGTCTTATTGCGACAAAAGACACACAGCTTGGCAAAGCTAAAACTCCTCTCCAAAATTGCCCTTCCAAAGCTGCCCAAATACGATTATCGATGTTTAGTCCGGCCTTCGCCCCATAGGTCAAAGTAGGGATGACTTTTTGTCGATAGAAGGTTAAGACTGGAATCAAGGTAAATTTGCCCAATTCATTATGTAGGCGTTTTCCTTGTAGGGTGAAAGAAGTCGTACGATGCTTCAAATCTAAAATCCACTCTTGTTCTCTGATGGATTTGTTTATTTGTATCCCTAGATATCGTATAGTTTGTACAGTCTCGATCTTTTCTCCAGCTGCATACCAACTGAAATTCTCAGCCAATCTTTTCTCTGCTGGTCCAAAGGACATGATCTTTGATTTTCCAGCATTTATTTCTAAACCGTTTGTCTGCAGATATATAACCAATGCTTGTATTAGACGTTGGAGTCCTATTTTAGTTTGATCAAATAATACAATGTCATCGGCATATGTCGCATAACTAATAGGTTGGTTATTTACTTTCGGTGGAAAACAGCGAATATTCGCGAATTCCTTTGGTAAGTCAGCAATGTATAACTTAAACAATAGGGCTGCCAAGGGGCAGCCCTGTTTCACTCCTTTGGTGGTTGGAATTTCATTTGTCACGGTGCCTTTGTTATCGATGCAGACTTTTATTGAGGTACCTGTGTGTAGGGCCATAAGTGGATGAAGAATATTTGGAGGGCATGAACATGATGTTAATTTTTCCCATAGATTTGTGCGATTGATTTGGTCAAATGCCTGCCGCATATCTATGAAGGCTATGAAGATGCTCCCTTTGTTCTTCAATGATTCAAGTTTAAGTATGTTTAGAATGAAGAGATTAATTTCAGTTCCGACCTCCTTTGTGAAACCTGTTTGTCGCTTATCCAATAAGTTGTTAAGAGATGCCCATTTGGAGAGTTTTTGTTGTAAGCAAGTAGCAAAGATTTTCCCTATTATATCCAAGAGGGCAATTGGGCGGTAGTTGGCCGGGTTCTCCCTATTGCCTTTCTTGAATATTGGCACTATAATTGCAGTCCTCCATGAGCACGGTATCATCCTAGCTTCTGAAATTAGCTCAAACAGGTCTACAATAAAGTCGGCCCAAAGCTCCTTTTTTTCTTTTAAGAGAACATTTGTTAGCCCATCAGGGCCCGCTGCACGAGAGTTCTTCAGTTGTGTTATTTGAGTAATAATTTTTTCTCTAGATTCACATACATCCCATGTGACCGGATTTATCGGTTGTACTGGGATGCTCAAAGTTGAGGTGCTTACAAATACTTTCCTAAAATGTTGTTCCCAGGTAAGCTTTGATATTCCATTGATGAAACCAGAATCTTGAGTGTTGTTGTTATTTAAAATTTTCCAGATGTCTCGTGAGTTCCGCTGAATAATTAGGCCTACCATTGTTTCAGCTCGTTCTTGATCTCTGATTATCTTGAAAGATTTTAACCAGTTTCGGTATTTCGTTTTACAGTTTTGGATTTCCCTTTTTTTCTCAAAAGAATTAATATCTTTCTTGTTAATTTGTCTGATGTTTTTGGTCATTTGTTTCTTTTGCAAATTTACCTGTGCACTATATATATATTTTTTCTGAGTTTGCGAGGTTTTATGAGTTTGTTTTTTTGTAGTGCCAAATTGGATTAACAAAGGTGCATAGTTTATTTTGTCGGGAGTTGTTGTTATATCATCCTTAAGGCCATCTCTCAGCTGACAGATGTGATGGTTTTTAATTCGTAGCCTACTCAGCCCCTCATTCACTTCCAGAGGTAAATCATACTGCGCTGATGTTATGCGCTGTTCTAGAATACAGATTAGTTCCAATATACTATGATCACTTACTGCTGTTTTACTTATTGACATTTTTGTAACTTTTGACCAAAAAGGAGCAGAGATCCAAAAGTAATCTAATATTTTTTGGCTTTTATCTTTGTTCCAGGTAAAGTTTGGGGGAATGTCACCTTTAATTGAACCATTGACCATCTCGCAGTTTCTAGATTGCATCGCTTCTAACCATTTATCTCCTCTAGTTGGTATTACAGTTTGTTCAGTCTTATTTTTGGAAGATTTTTCGAGCCATGAGAAGTTAAAGTCTCCACATATTATTATGATGGTCTCCAAATCTGATGTTAAATGGGGATCAATAATTGCCGTTACTGATTTAATAAAACTTGCAGTAGAGATCATGGCTGGGTTCCAATAAAGATTAATAATTAGTAGTTGTGGGGAGGGTATATTTTCCTTCCGACTCAACTGCAGTAGAGTTCCAAGTACAAAGAGGTTTGGCATGAATGTTTGAATGACCTCCCATCCATAGGCATTATTAACCATTGTGATTAAGCCAGAGAAAGGTCTCCCACGTTGATGTTTTCCTGCTTTATTTAGAATGATGGAATAACCGTCTTTAGATGGAGCTTCTCGAAGCCATGTTTCTTGGAGACAAATGGCAAAATTATTTATTAAGGCCTTAGGGAAATCATTGAATAAATGAAGGAATCCTCTGGTGTTCCAAGAGAGGATCCCACAGTTTTCTGTGTCCCTTTTCGGTGATGGTTATGTTCGTTGATTTTTCTGTGATGTAGCTCGTTTTATGGTTTCATCATAATTTTTCCATGTAGATTTAGTTTCTACTCCACATTCTCGCAATGAGAATTGGTTCCTTAATTTTTCACGACGACAATCGTTTCTTGATTTTATTTCATCACTTTTCCCATAATTTAACATATTTCTCTCTGAGTGTATTTCAAATCCATAGGCCAGTAATTCATCTCGTGCAGCAAAAAGAGTTTTTTCCACTGCTGATGAATTAATATGTAAGAAAACTTTGTCAGCGGATTCCTCTGAAATGTATTCAACAATTTGAATGTCTTCTGATGTGATTGTACGGAGTGAAGGGATGATATGCAATAGTTTCATAATGTTTCTTCTGTTTAAGTTAACATCTTTATCATCAGACAACACATTTTCCACTCTAATTCTCCAAGAATGATATTTGGAGCTAGATTGACGTCCATCGCTTTCACTTATTCTTAATGAGATTTGTTTGTTTCGCTGAGCAACAGTCATTTTCGGATTGAAATTTTGTGATGATTCAGATACTGTTTTTCTGTTTGTAACCTGGTGTGTTCTAGGTTGATTAGGTTCCGAGGAGTTTGTATCAAAGGTAGAAGGAAACATGGTGACCTTTCTATACCCTTTATCCTCATCACGTATAAGTTTCCTAGAGAGTACTTCGCTTGGTCCAATTGGCCGTCTTTTACTCAATGTCTCTCCAGATAAGGTTGAGGAGGAACTGACAGAGTTAAGTGAGTAAGTTGAGAGGTCACATAGGTCTACTGAGTCCTCATCTTGTGCAGAATTCGAATCTAGACGAGCACGCTTATTTGGATTTTGTTTCTGCATTGACGATGGTTTCTACATCATTTGGATTATTTGCTTGCTTTTTTGGAGCCAATCGTACCTTTTTTTCAGACAGTGTTGGTATCTTTAAGCTGTCCACTTGAAAATTTTTTGCTACACCCTTAAAGATGTCAAACGAATTTATGAGCCTCGATGTAGACGGTAGTGTTTGATTTTCAGTCGCACTGTGAATTTCCAGTGATTGTAATGGTTCTCCGATCTCTATAGCCAAATGGGTCAGATCTGTTATTTCTGCAGCATCAGAGGAGGTCTGGGTTTCTTGTATTTGTGCCGTTGAGGTTGTTCTTCTATCTGCAAGTGCCCTACTAGTATTTATAGGTGGGCAGGTCAGCGGGGCTTCAGTATTTGGTTTAGTTTTGACTGCTTGAGCAGGAATTTCCAGGAGTTGTCTATTATTCCTGTTAGAACTAGGTGACTCCGCTTGAGGATTATTCTTTGAGAGATGGGCCGCAGCTGGTACGGAGTTTGTAATTTTAGGAGCAAGAGTAGTTTTATTCAGAGTGACAGCTCCACTTAAGTGCTCTGGTAATTGTTCCGTATTTATTGGGATATTGTGCCTTGCCCATTTCATATATTCAAGCGTTGCGGCCATTAAGGTGGAATTATCCACGTGGGTACTTGCTAAAAGATCTCCAAGGCGATATTGCCATTGTGAGGACGTCTCCGCCTCTCTGTCCATTCTTTGCAGCAAGGCATTATTCATATGTTCCATCTTGTCAACTTTTGAGATAAGCTGAGTAATTTGCGTACTCTGCTCTTTTATGGCCTCATTTAGACTCTCGTACAGTTTTACGAACGGAATTAGCGCCAAAGAAGTGGCGGCCAATACATTATTGTGGATTTGAATGCCAGCTGCTACTGACAGGTTGGATTTATTCATTTGATCCTGTGCAGAAGTTGCAGATGTACGTTTTGGCGCCGTTTCATGTGTTTGTTTGGCCATAGATTCTCGTCTCTTCCTACGTTGCTGTAGAGACTCATTTTCTACCTCATCTTCATTCATTTGGATTAAATTCTCCATCTCAACAGTATTTACAACATTTTTGTCACGAGAGGTTGTGTAATCAATTATTGAACTGTGGTTTGGAAGATTCTGATCAAAAAATCCAAATTTAGAGTGATGGCAGATGTTATTGGGGCTATGTCTGCTTATTATACAATTTACATGCTTAGAGTTGGACTTTTCTCCAAAACTCTGTATCAGTTTTTCTTTGATGGCATTGTAATCAGCAGTTAGCCTCTCTGTCAGACGTGCCTCTCGTCCTACTGGATCTAGAGGTTTTAATGAGGTCTCTAATGTTGGTATTGGATTTATTTCTATATTAAGCAGATTTGATTGAGGTGTTGTAGAGATTTCATGTGGGTTCCAAGTTTCCACTTCATGTACTTCTCCGCTGCTATTTGCTGTTGTAGGTAGACGAGAGTGTAACAGATTAGACTTAGTTAAGCTCTGTTTGCGGTTTACAAATCCAGTTTTTGTGGAACCTCGAGAGGCATATGATGACATTAACACATTAGGTTCAGCTTCATGCAGTTTTGCAGTTACTAACATCACGGGCGTCATAGCTCCTTCTTTAGTTTGAGATATATTTTGTACAGCATTTTTGTCTACCTGGCCATTTGGTTGGTTTAGGGGGGACATGGATAAGGTGACAATAATTCTGAATCCGTTACATCAAAAGGAGACTTGATCGAGGAGGTATTTATCTCGAACACATTGTCCTGCGTTCTCAGTTCCGCAACTCGGGTCGTAAAACCAGTAGAAAAGGTCACGGACCGGATTGTAGAGATTTTACATTTGTTGCAATTCTCCGCTAATGATGTTTTATCCAGAACATCTACACTTTCGTGTACTTGGGCAAGTTTTGTGTATGCAGCACTTAGAGAGCTCTTTCTTGCTTGCCTCGTTAAACATAGAGCGCAAGGCAGTAAAAGTATTTGTTCACGTGCTGCATTCGGAGTCAATTTCAGTCGACAGTGAGTTAATAGATTGACATTAATGATGATGTTTTCTGTCAGTAAGGAGCTTACTGTATATAATGGCGTTGTAGGTCCGCCATTTTCAAATTGTGTGATTTGAGGCAACGTAGGCACATTTAATGTAAAAGTTCTTACCTCATTTACATCATTGACCCTCGAGGTATTTTCCTCAGCGGTATTTACCAATGCCTGTAAGGGATGATCCGCTCGTTCGGACTGTATTCGAGTTTTCTGTTTTTGGCGTGTTTGGGGGCTCATCATACGACTTATTTGCGTCCACTGCGTACAACAGCCGTATAACAGCCAATGGGCTTCTTTCCACCGGGCTTACAGCCACACGGGTGGCAGCCTCCGGGTTTTAAGGTGGCGCCAGGTCACGTGATACAGTCACGTGCTGAGTGACACGCCTCCTCCAGGAAGCGTGTAGCTGGCTCGAAGTCGGGCACACAAACAAACATTTTCCTTTGAAAGTAAACGCTCACACTGAGCGGGTGGCAGCCTCCGGGTTTTAAGGTGGCGCCAGGTCACGTGATACAGTCACGTGCTGAGTGACACGCCTCCTCCAGGAAGCGTGTAGCTGGCTCGAAGTCGGGCACACAAACAAACGTTTTCCTTTGAAAGTAAACGCTCACACTGAGCGGGTGGCAGCCTCCGGGTTTTAAGGTGGCGCCAGGTCACGTGATACAGTCACGTGCTGAGTGACACGCCTCCTCCAGGAAGCGTGTAGCTGGCTCGAAGTCGGGCACACAAACAAACGTTTTCCTTTGAAAGTAAACGCTCATTAAGGAATAGAGCCGAGATCTGACAAAATGTCCCCGCTGTCATCACTGCCATGGAGGTGCTGTCAAGTGCACAAGGGAGGGGAAAGAAGAGCTGGACCTACCCTACGTGTTGAAGAATAGACGGTTGGAGACCCTCATCAAGAGGCTCCAGCCAGAGTATAAAACTGGGGCCTACACTGCTAGACCTTCGACCCATGCTTCCCCAAGTGTGGGTCACATGGATGGCACCTGTTTGAGCCACAGAGAGCCAGAGTTTGAGACTGTGGATCATTACTGGACAGTGACGGGAGATGCTGCTATCCTCAATGTGCCAATCTTTTCATGGCCATATTTGAAGAAAATGTCACCTTCCAGAGGATAGTTGACAAGGTATTTTGATGAAATTGTATTCATCTGTAATGGAGACAATGTTAACATGGCAAAACTAAATTGTTCGTCTGGTTTACCTTAAGAGATTGCAATTTAAAATATACAATAATGTGTCAAAGTTCATTTTCTTTTGCCACCTAATTTGCAAAGAGGGAACCACATCCATTTGCACATGCATTCAAAGGTTCTACTCCATGAAATGTTCTATTTTTTTAACAAATAGGGTGCCCTTCGTGGATTTTGCAGGCAGGCAAAACTGCATTTGCACTTTAGTTTTATGCCACGTTTTTCCAAGAAAGTAAACTCTGCCTGCTAGATGCGCTTCACTGGCAGGGTTAATTAATGGATTACTAGAGAATTCACCTGCTCATTAGCAAGTGCTAATTCGAGGAGTATCCCACAGTAAACCATTCATTTTAAACTTGTGTGTGTTATGAGTGGCTGCCCCTTTAAGGCAAGCCACATGTAAGGGGGACGTCACGGGGGAGGAAAAGGGGGGTGTCAGGGGAACACTTTCCAGTTGAGATTGAATAAAGACGGTTGCCTGTTACACCCGCTGGCGTCCGTGTCTTCTTGGAGCATCCCGAGCTCCCTAACATTTGGCGACGAGGACTCTCCAGCCAGCGGTCCTCCTTATTCCTGCCACGGAGATCCCTCCGTGCGTCCTCCTCCACTGCTAGTGATCCCACTAGCCCGCGGATCCCCGCTCTAGTCCTGCAGCGCAACGCTCGCACGAGCGCTCCTCCCGAATCCTCCTTCCCCCCACGCGTGGGCGATCCCGCCACGTGGGGCCCTGCAGGCACCCGCTCCACAAGTGCGATCCCGCCGTGGTCAAAAAAATAAATAAAAAATAAACAAACACACGGCGCAGGCCGGGAAAACGGCCAACGCCAGAGGCGCATACAAGACTCCAGAGATGCCCAACTACACGAGGGGGTGCCCGCCAGCAAGCACGTTAAGGTAGTGAAAAAAAAAAAAAATGTCTTCCCTCCATACTACTACTCCTCATTCCTCCGGCAGCCTTCTTCTTCGTCGCAGTACTTGCATCCACCACAACAGTGCCACTATCACCCCACAAGAACCCACATTTCGACTCGTAGTGCCCAAGGCTAGCCGGTTTGGCCCACAAGGAAGTCACCTGACGGTTTTACAACCTGCAAGCAACGCCGACCGCATCCAATATGAGCACCACTCCGGATCAGGCATCATCCAGCTCGCAGCCTCCGCCTGCTGTATCGAGTTCCACCGTCACGGCTTGGCGCATGCCTCCACCCTTCGCCATGACGCCTCAAGCAGATAAAGGTGCAAGGTGGGTGGAATGGTTGGAGGACTTCAATAACTTTATAGAGGCAGCTGGAGAAGAAACCTCTCCGCGGCTACGAAGTATGTTCAACAACACGGCCGGCACTGAGATAAAGATGCTCATCAAAACCATACCACCAACAGAAATCACTGATTTCGGCAGTCTCATAGTAGCCCTGAACAAACGCCTTTTCATCGCCCCCAATAGAGACTATGAGAGATATGTCTTTAACCAATGCACGCAACACATGGAAGAAACAGTCGATGAGTTCATCACGAGACTTCGAGTCAAAGGAGCACATTGTCTATTCCATGAGTTCTCACTGGACGAAGCGATCCGACTCAGGGTCATTGAGGGCTGTGTGTCAGCTACACTACAGAAACAACTTCTAAAGAAACCTGTCACAATAGAACAAGTGAGTGAGATGGCGCGCATACTCGAGAGAGTGGAAAAGCAGGCCACTCACATGGCCACCAACGCCACCACAAAACTTGACAAGAGTGACGTAATAGCTGCAATGCAACCTGGCAACCAGAAAAGCTATGACAGAAATGCCACGACAGCCCCGCGAATGCAAAGACAATGCTACAGATGTGGAATGGCATTCCCACATGCAGGTTCCTGCCCTGCGCTGTCCCAAAAATGTGGCAACTGTGGCAGGGAAGGACATTTTCAGTCTGTGTGCAGGGAAGGAAAACCATTCCCCACTCCGAGAGTGTACACAGGCACGCAAACGAGACCAACCCAAAGGTCATTCCCTAACCAGTCTTACCAGCCTCGACCTTACCAGCAAGGACCCAGGAGATATGTAAGAGTGGTTGAGGAGGTATACCCGGAGGAAGACTGCCAAGAGTATGTCACACAAGGACAAACCGTGCAACTGAGGGACGAATATGATGGACCACCGTCGACACGCCATGACCCTTCGCTAGAAACGCATGGGGAGCTCGACTATGGTCTCGCGTATGACCTGCATGACCAGGATGAGTTTGTAAACCTTATCATGGATGAAAGGGAAGCCCAGGAAGCTCCCAAGATTTTGATAAACATATGCGACCAGCAGTTCTGTTTTCTAATTGACTCAGGGGCGACAGTGAACATCATAGGGGAAACAGAGTTTCAACAACTGCATGACAAACCGAAGCTGAGCCCGTCAAGTTCGAAGATTTATCAATGGGGTGCGGATGCCGCGCTACAGTGCATTGGGTTGTTCAAAAGGAGACTCACATTTGCTGGCCAAGTAACCGACACGGTCATCCATGTCATAAAAAGCCCCACCAAAGGACGGTGTTTACTAAGCTACAGGACGGCATCACACCTGGGCCTAATCAACATACCTGTCCAGGCTGGAAATATCATTGAGTCTGCGGAGCAACCACATAGCAAGATGGAGCACATAGGCAACATAGTCACCCATGACACCCCTGCCATCACGAAAGAAGACATCATCAAAGAATTCCCACAACTATGCCAGGGGTTGGGCAGATGGAATGGCCCGCCGATCAAATTACACATAGACCCAAAAATGTCCCTGGTCCCGCAACACCCGCGCAGGGTAGGGTTCCATTTGCAGGAGACGGTGTCGAAAGAGCTAAACCAACTATTGAAAAATGACATAAGTGAACCGGCCACCGGTCCGACACCGTGGGTCTCTCCAATTGTGATTGTCCTGAAAGAAGGTGGTCGCCTACGACTATGTGTGGACATGAGGGTGGCCAACACGGCTATACAGCGAGAACGGCATCCTGGTCCAAAAATTGAGGACATGATAGTCCAATTGAACAAATCCGTCCTCTTCTCGAAATTGGATCTGAATCAGGGGTATCATCAGGTGGTACTCCACCCGGACTCACGACCCATAACCACCTTTGCTTCACATGAAGGACTGTTCCGTTACAAACGGCTAAATTTTGGAATTTCGTCGGCAGCGGAAATATTCCATGAAACGATCCGACAGATCATACGCCCTGTAAGCGGGACACTCAACTACAGCAACGACATCTTGGTTTTCAGAAAGTCACGTAAGGAACATGATGTTGCCCTTCGAGAAGCGTGCCGGGCAGTGCAAGAGGCCGGACTAACACTTAACATCGACAAGTGTCGATTCAGCAAGGCCAAGCTCAAATTCTTTGGCCACATTTTCTCGGCTGATGGGATGACTCCCGACCCAGACAAAGTAGCCACCATCTTTCAGCTGGAAAGACCCACTCAGGTCGCCGACATCAGGTCTTTTTTGGGAATGGCAGGGTACTGTGCTCGGTACATCCCACATTTCGCATCCATCACTGAACCTCTCCGGCGCCTGTGTCAGAAAGAGGTCGCATTTGCATGGTCTGAGGAGTGGCAAGCTGTGTTTGACAACATCAAACAATCGTTGACTGAGGCGAGAAAATTGGCATACTTTGACCCTGACTGGCACACTGAAATAGTGGTAGATGCCAGCCCGCTGGGACTAGGCGCCATTCTGGCGCAGACCAGTGGACAAGACACGCATCCAAGGCACATAGTTGCTTATGCCAGTAGAGCCCTGGCCCCGCCAGAGTCGGCGTACTCTCAGGCAGAAAAAGAGAGCCTGGCAGCCGTCTGGGCGTACGAGCATTTTCATAATTTCGTCATCGGGAAAAAGTTCACATTGATCACAGATCATCAGGCCCTGCTTTCCCTTTTCGGCAACCCGCGCACAAAAATGCCACCCAGGATTGAGAGGTGGGGAATCCGTCTGCAAGAATATGACTTTGACATTGTTCACCGACCTGGAGGAGAGAACAACCAAGCAGACTACCTCTCCAGACACCCGTGCGGTAGCCCCACACCTCGACAGGGAGACGTAGAATACATCAGCTACGTCACGACCAACGCGTTACCGCCTGCCATATCCATTGAAACAATTGCGGTGGCGTCGGCTGCAGACCCATCCATGGCCCTAGCCATCAGTCTGACGGAAAATGGAAAGTGGAAGGACTTCCGCAGAGCGGTACAAAAACCCCCTGCAGCGTGCCGCGATGAGATGGAGAGACTGGCGAGGGTGCACGCCGAGTTGGCAGTCCAAGACAAAGTCATTCTGGTAAGGGGTTGCAAAATTGTCATACCTTCCACGCTACACGTGGAAGTCATCAAAACTGCCCACGAAGGGCACCGTGGTGCGGAGAACACCAAACGTCTGTTAAGATGCAATGTCTGGTTCCCCTTCATGGACGATATGGTCGACCGGTGGGTCAAGAACTGCGCGGCATGCCAGTGCACAGCAAGACCAGACCCGCCAGTACCGCTCAGAATAACCACAATCCCTGATCATCCTTGGGAGAGAGTAGCGGTCGATTTCTATGGACCAAGGGAGGAAGGAGATTATCTGCTACTGTTTATTGATGAACACTCCAGGTTCCCCATAGTAAAACGAGTCAAATCAACAGCGTTCGCCCACGTCGCTGCAACATTTGATGAAGTCTTCAGCGAGTGGGGGATACCAGACACGCTAAAATCCGATAATGGTGCCCCTTTCAGTGGTCATGAGTTTGGGGTATTCGCGAAACACATGGGCTTCCATCACCAAAGAGTGACACCGAGATGGCCACAAGCCAATGGCATGGCGGAAAGATTCATGGCGTCCATTAAAAAGACTATACAAAGGGCGCGCCTAGAGGGGATTGACCCCCATCAGGCACTGTGCAGAATGTTGAGGGACTACAGGAACACCCCTCATGAAGCCACGAACAGAACCCCAGCAGAGCTCATGATGAAATACCAGGTCAGGACCAGGCTCGTCAACAACCCGACGAACCGGCCTGAGGCAGACCAAGAAGTCATCGAACAAGACAGAGCGACCAAAGAGAAGATGCGTGAACAGACTGACAGGAGGAGGAGAGCACAACCCAAAGAACTACAAATAGGAGATGAAGTGTGGGTGCAGAGAGCCGCAACAAGAAAAACAGACTCACAATTCTCACCTGAGCCGCTTAGAGTGGTTGCGATAAAAGGCACCATGATAACAGCGACAAATGGACATCAGGAAGTGATTCGCAACAGTTCAAGGTTCAAGCACGTTACCAGACCGGTTGAGGAGGAGTTGCCCCCTGAGGACCCAGACCCGGAAGTCATGGACATTGGTGATGAAACGTGGATCCCCCTTGAGCCACAGGTTCAAAGTCAGGTCAACCCTGAGCATGACGCTGACGGCGGTCCACACCCGGAGCCGCGAGGAAGGCCACATAGGAACGTTAGGAGGCCTCCCAGGTTAGTGGAGGAGTGTTGACATTGGTGCCAGTTGGCCAAGTTGAGTCGGTTGCAAGGACATTTGTCCGGGGGTGTTGTTATGAGTGGCTTCCCCTTTAAGGCAAGCCACATGTAAGGGGGACGTCACGGGAGGAAGTGAAGTGAGGAGGAGAAGGGGGGTGTCAGGGGAACACTTTCCAGTTGAGATTGAATAAAGACGGTTGCCTGTTACACCCACTGGCGTCCGTGTCTTCTTGGAGCATCCCGAGCTCCCTAACAGTGTGAAAATGTCATGCAGGCATAAAATTAAGTACTGACGCAAGACGGAGGAGGAAAGCATGACGGAGAGTTTCGGAGTTTGAAAACGGGCAGGCGTGGATAAATGAGGTGTAAAAGAAATACACCTTGGCTTCAAACCCTCATATCACGCAGCACCTTCAAACCCTCATATCACGCAGCACCCACTTTAAAATGAGCCTCGTATATCTCACTTTTCCACTACCTGTTTAGAAAGTGTAAATGCCTTCAACAATTAACAATTGCAGGAGCCAGTTATACTGGATTCCTCTCGAATCCTACTGCATTGACCATTTGTAAAGGCTTGTGGCAGGGACGTCATTTCACCAAAATGCCAGTGGTAGTGGAAGTGACATCACACGACCTTTGACCTGATGCTATTTGCCCCCACCCCGAAGCGATGAAACACGACCTTTCACCCCTTGACAAAACAGGAAGTGGCATCACATAGCATTGTTCCTAAGTACACCACGAAAAATATGGTTACAATATAACAAATGTGATATACATTTCATACAAGAATGGATCATCATATGTATTGTTAATATCAGTGTGTATAGGTCCATATTACTAAATTGCTGTGAATTCAAGCAGATATCCAAAATGATGTGTTATTACATAGTACTTGCGCTTAAGTGCTTTATATAGAACAAATATACATACAATATCACCCAGCCTGTGTTGGTACTCATATATCGACCTCAGAAGGATGAAAGGCTGAGTTGGCCTTGCCAGGATTCAGACCTGCAACCTGCAGATCACACGAACATCGCGCAGCGAGCACTCAACCCACTGAGCTATCTTACTGGCTATAGTAAAATGAGCAATTACATGTCTGAAGGTTCTCAAAGTCAGAAAGCAAATAACACTCTGTAGTGGATACCATAAACTGGTAACTGAGATTTAACAGCAGGCCAGTTCATCTGCAGGTCTGGTGAAAAGTTAGCCACATGTCAAGCCTGTGTGGATCTTCTTTTCGGGCTTCACAGGTTTGGAACATAGGGAAAGCAGTGAACTCACACGACATCCTATACTCTGGGCACTCGTTACCTCATACATGCAAATAAACATCCTGAACAGCATGCCAGGGAGATGGGAAACATAGACACATTACAATAAAGCATGAATTGTGGCATAATGAAATCAAGGGCCACTTGATGTGCTATGGTCAAACATTTCTACACTGTACAAAAGCTTTTAGGCATAGGGATTTTGTCAAGTGACAGAGGACACCGAAATGGAATTTCGTGTGATGATCTTAACAGAGACAACGGCAGAAAAAACATTCTATAAGTGCTACATTCGAAAAGAAAAAAGCAGAGACCAAAATGGATGCTTATTCTACTCTAAATGCTTTTTGGAAGTTTTTGTCTGTGTTTAAGAACAGACTAAATCAGTGACTCAGCCCCAGACGTGCCCCTGAAATAAAACCATAAAGAGTCTAGCAATTATTGTATAGAATTCCAATAAAGCAAATGATTTGTTATTCCTATTCTTTCTTATTTAGGGTCACTGCTCAATGTGTTACACTTGCGGAACACCCTGTTTTTTAAGAGGCCTGAACAAGAATGCCAGCCACCCCACAAACAAGAGCCACATGGCGCTGGTGCTGTCCACAGCCCAAGAGCTTCTGTTAAAAAATATATAAAAGTGTAAGATCATGGTGTCAGGTTACATCATGAAGCGTAGCCCTAGGTCTTTGTGATGTCATCTTTGATGTCCTGGGTGTGAGTCTTAGCAGTGCAGTGGTGGCGCAAGTTATGGTTGTTTAGCTAACCATAATTGTCGAATTTCTGGGGTTTTTCGATTTTTCTTGAAACCATAATGTTCCTTTAACAAAGTTTTTTTATTTTTATTTCATAGGTATTTATTAGTCCAACACAACCATATATCTTTAACAAAGTTTTTTTTTCAGTGAATTTCAAATGTTTTATTAGTGCAACTTAACCATAACGTCCCCTTAACAAACGTAATCCTACAACTTACTAATATTATACTTACCCAATATAGCAATGTTTGTGTCCAATTCACAAAGTGTCACCTTAAAACTCTGCCATTTCCCACCTTCTGGAATCTTTTTTAACACTTCATTACACTTTTTGCAACTATTACTAGTTTTGCATCCGTAGATGTCTACGAACATCTGAATTCATAGCTGACATTCCGGACAGTGCCACATGACCATACACTGGGGCGTGGCATGAAGACGTGTCCGAGAACCCGTCCGCACTTCACAATAAGATCTCTGCTGGTGAATTTCTGGGGGTTTTCGGATTAACTTGAAACCAAAATGCCCCTTTAACAAAGTTTTTTCAGTGAATTTCATGGGTTTTTACCAGTGCACGCTATTTTCCTACAACTTACTAATATCATACTTACTCAATATAGCAATATTTGTGTCCTATTTACAAAGTGTCAACTTAAAACTCTGCCATTTCCCACCTTCTGGAAAAATTTCTAACACTTCTATACACTTTTTGCAACTAATTTAACTAGTTTTGCATTTGTAGACAGCTACGAACATATGACTTCATAGCGGACCTTCCGGACATTGCCACATGACCATACGATCGTGCGCGGCATGATGAGTCCGAGAACCCGTCTGCACATCACGATAAGATCTCTGCTTCGCGGACAGTTCAGAACTGCATCTTCTACTGATATAGGAACGTTCAACTTCAAAATGTCCTTTGCACAGCTACAACATCTATTCATACTCATTATCCATTAACAATCTAGTACACAGCACATACTTTAAGCAAAACTACTATTTATCTTAAAATGGCATCATCTAATGCCATCCCTCCTCCCCAAGAGCCACCACCACTTCTGTAATCAAAGAGCATGAGAAACACTGCCCCCTACCTTAGAAATAACACATGTGCAACATTTTCCTTTGTCCACTTACCCCTCAATATAAGTGTTTGGTTCCTCTTCCCTCATTTCGCACCCCACCTTTCGTTCTTAGCTCTCCTGCACAATACATCCAAAAACAACAAAAGACATATTCCTTTAGGAACCACCTTTCACAGTTAAAAAATAGAACTAAAAAATAAATGTATAGACTCATCTACTTTGTATTTCTCAGTAAAGTACACAGACCCAATAAGATTTTCCAACATTTCCATTTGCATTTTGTGTTATGCTAATGGGAATATTGTGGCGTTCATCCTTCGTTCCAGGGACTGGAACGGTGGATACCGGCTCAGCAGCCCAAGTTATCAGCCCAAGCAAAGTGAGGGTGGATAACGACATCTCTGGACCATTATCCCCCCATTCCAACCCCTGAAATGGGGGATGAAGGCCATTAACACCCTAGGTTGACAAAGCGGGATCCCGGGGAGCTAAAAAAGAGGATTTTCTAAGATGGCCACCATGGAAAGGGATGGCGAAGGTTCATAGGGTTCTCGCAAAAAGAGAACCCTATGACCATATTACCACAAGCACATTTTTCTTCCCTTTCATATCTATCCTAATTCCGAATAACTTTACCATAACGCCAGTCCCAGGTGGACATGGCCACTTTAATCCTATGTTTTGTCCCTTGTGGTCATGGCCAGTAGCCAGATTGTCCAGATCATGAACTTATTCCATGACCCGGACAATCTGGCCACTGCCCATGGCCACAGGCTACCCCTCAGTCACTGAAGGTATACCGCTATTTTTTGTAGCTACATTATGACACTTGTCAAATAATAAAACACTGGCACATTTGCAAAACCATGCTTGTAGGTCCTTGCCAATGCTTCTTATGCATGTTTGCTGGAAATCCACCCGTGTTTTATTTTTTCAAAAGTGTCAAATGTATGCACATACAATCATCATATAACCTAGCCCCCACTTGACAAAATCCATTCAGACTTTACGAAAACATCTATATCTAGATCTATAACCTTTTTGCAAACCTTTGTGTAGATTTGTCAAATGGCACCACATTTATAAGCCTTTACAATATTTTGGGACCCCCCCTCTAATTTTGCCCCCTCAAGACAGAATCCCACCAAACTTTGCAAACTCACTCAGAATCAGGTCAGAAATATACATGCAAAATGGCATGCAGTTCCATTAAGTGGCGCCAAAGTTATAAGCCAACCAAGAACTGCAGTTCACCAACCGTGTAATGCTGAGGTGTTCCTGAACTTTACAGGATTGTCCGCGAACATCCCAACAGTTCGCGGACTTTCGTGGCAAAAAACACCAATTTTCTTTTGCTTCTTGCAGCCATATCCCATCCCATCCTCATCCCCCCTCACCTTCCCAGAGATTATTTGATAAGTTTGACAAGTGCAATGTTGTGTTTTTTAATATGATTTTACCGCGATGTCCGCGGGCACTGGCCGCTGTCAGTGAATCCAAGATTGCGGGCGTTTCCAAAAATCTGACGCACTTCACGCTCTTCACCATCCATTCAGCGAACAGGTTGCATGTCCGCGGACATGACGCAAGCCGATTAACCAATCAGTGTCCTGTCCCCGGAGTGAAAAGGGAAGTGTGTCCACAGAGTGGACATAGATATCACACACTTTTTGTGACCTACTTTATTGTCATTTTAAAAAAAACTACTGGACGGATTTTCACCAAATTTACAAAAGCACACTTTTGGGACCAAGCCACTGCTCCTTCCACAAATTTGGTGAAAATCCGTCCAGCGGTTTGGGCTGTAGGCGTGAGCATAATAAGCAACTGGATGAAGTTGTCCCGTATCTCGATGTCTCTGAGAGAGAACAGCGCCCATGGCAAGATTCGATGCATCAGCTTCTACATAAAAAGGCTGAGATGGATCTGGATGAACCAAAACAGGGACGAACTGAACCTTTTCTTTAATTCTTGAAATGCCTCCTCTGCCTCTGTAGACCACACAAATTTGGCACCTTTCTTTAAAAGTTTTGTTATGGGGGTAACCCACTGAGAAAATCCTTCAATAAATCTTCTGTAGAAATTTGCAAAACCTAAAAAGCTTTGAATTTACTTTACTTTCGTTGGTGATGGCTTGAACTTTGTTCGGATTCATTTCCAACCCCTTGGGTGAAACAATGTATCCCAAAAATTCCACAGAATTTGTATGAAACTGAGATTTCTCTAATTTAGCAAACACATGATTCTCTCTGGGTCTTTGTAGAACCTTACTAACATGAATTTTGTGAGACTCTAAATCCTGAGAATAAATCAAAATATCATCGATATATACTACCACAAATATATCTTAGCTCTCCTGCCAAAAAAAAAAAATACATCCAAAAACAACAAAAGACATATTCCTTTAGGAACCACGTTTCACAGTAAAAAAATAGAACTAAAAAAAATGTATAGGCTCCATCTACTTTATATTTCTCAGTAAAGTACATAGACTCAATAAGATTTTCCAACATTTACATTTGCATTTTGTGTTATGCTAATGGGAATATTGTGGCGTTCATCCTTCATTCCAGGGACTTGAACGGTGGATACCAGCCCAGCAGCCCAAGTTATCAGCCCAAGTGAAGCAAGGGTGGATAACGAGGTCTCTGGACCATTATCCCCCCATTCCAGCCCCTGAAATGGGGGATGAAGGCCATTAGCACCCTAGGTTCCCAAAGCAGGAACCCAGGGTGCTAAATGCTAAAAAAGATGATTTTCCTAAGATGTCCACCATGGAAAGGGAAGGCAAGGGTTCCGTACAGGGCCCCTCTCGCTTTCCATGGCAACCTGCAGAAGGCAAAAAGAGAACCCTATGACCATATTACCACAAGCACATTTTTCTTCCCTTTCAGATCTATCCTAATTTCGAATAACTTTACCACAAATGCAGTCCCAGGTGGACATGGCCACTTTAATCCTATGTTTTGTCCCTTGTGGTCATGGCCAGTAGCCAGATTGTCCAGATCATGCCCTTATTCCATGACCCGGACAATCTGGCCACTGCCCATGGCCACAGGCTACCCCTCAGTACCTAAAGGTATATCGCAAATTTTTGTAGCTACATTATGAAACTTGTCAAATAATAAAACACTGGCACATTTGCAAAACCATGCTTGTAGGTCCTTGCCAATTCTTCTTATGCATGTTTGCTGGAAATCCACCCGTGTTTTATTTTTTCAAAAGTGTCAAATGTATGCACATACAATCGTCATATAATCTAGTCCCCACTTGACAAAATCCATTCAGACTTTACAAAAACATCTATATCTAGATCTATAACCTTTTTGCAAACTTTTGTGTAGATTTGTCAAATGGCATCACATTTATAAGCCTTTGCAACATTTTGGGACCCCCCCTCTAACTTTGCTCCCTCTTGACAGAATCCCACCAAACTCCGCAAAAACATGTATATCTAGATCTATTATCAGTTTGCCAAGTGAAGTGTAGATTCGTCAAATGGCATCTCATTTATAAGCCTTTACATTATTATGGGACCCTCCTCTAATTTTGCCCCTCATGACAGAATAACATCAAACTTTGCAAACTCACTCAGAATCAGGTCAGAAATATGCATGCAAAATGCCATGCAGTTCCATTAAGTGACGCCAAAGTTATAAGCCATCCAAGAACTGCAGTTCACCAACCCTGTAATGCTGAGGTGTTCGTGAACTTTACAGGACTGTCCGCAAACATCCAAACAGTTTGCGGACTTTCGTGGCAAAAAACACCAATTTCTTTTTGCTTCTTGCAGCCATATCCCCTCCCATCCTCATCACCCCTCACCTTCCCAGAGATTATTTGATACGTTTGACAAGTGCAATGATGTGTTTTTTAATATGTTTTCGCCGCTGTCAGTGAATCCAAGATGGTGGGCGTTTCCAAAAATCTGACGCACTTCATGCTCTTCACCATCCAATCAGCGAACAGGTCGCATGTCCGCGGACATGACGCAAGCCAAATAACCAATCAGTGTCCTGTCCCCGGAGCGAAGAGGGAAGTGTGTCCACGGAGCGGAAATAGGACATAGATATCACACATTTTTTGTGACCTACTTTATTGTCATTTTAAAAAAAACTACTGGACAGATTTTCACCAAATTTACAAAAGCACACTTTTGTGAGACTCTAACTCCTGAGAATAAATCAAAATATCATCGATATATACTACCACAAATATATCTAAAACATCTCTTAAAACTTCATCCATAAAAAATTGGAAGGCAGCTGGTGCATTGCATAAACCGAAAGGCATTACCAGGTACTCATAAAGACCAAATCGGGTTTTGAATGCCGTTTTCCACTCATCACCTTCCTGGTCTCGCACCAGATGAAATTAGAGGGAGAGGATACCGTTTTTTTATTGTAATTCTATTCACAGCTCGATAGTCGATGCATGTTCTAAGAGACCCATCAGGTTTTGGTACAAAAAATAATGGAGATGCGGCTGGAGATTGGGAATGGCGATTAAAACCTTTAGCCACAATTTCTGCTAGGTACTCTTTAAGATAATCATTCTCCTTTTCCGTTAATGCATACACTCGACTACTTGGTAAAACTGCCCGGGCTCCAAATCAATTTTACAGTCAAAACTCCTATGTGGAGGTAATTCTCCTGCTTCCTTTTCATCAAACACCTCCTTGTAACCTTGATAACACTCAGGAAGATGTCCTAGCACCGCTCCTATATTATGGCCTGTAATTCCTGCCTCAGTCAGAAAAGAAGAAACCAAACCTTGTGTTTCTTCCCTCCCTGGATTACCCTTCAAAAACAGTTTTCTAAGCAGAAACTAGACTGTAATTCTACCAGTCGCCTACTCCAATCAATTTTAGGATTATGTAGTGTAAGCCATGGCATGCCTAATATTATTTTCAAAAGTGGTGTATCTATCAAATCAAATGAGATTTCTTCTCTATGACCTCCAATTAAATCCATAACCAGGACACCAGTTTCATGAGTTATAGGACCTGAAGAAAGAGAAGTTCCATCTACAGCCCGAACCCGTTCCACCACTTCCTTCCTCACAAGTGGTATTCCCAAAGCCTTAGCTACTCACCCAATCCATAAAGTTCCCGGTGGCCCCTGAATCAATCACTACCGGTCCATACCCTTTATTTTCCTCCTTCAGATGCAAGGATACATTTACAGTTATGAGTGGAACCGCTGACTGAACAGTATTTGCAATCTGCTGTCCTTTTCCACCGGATGATGAAAATGTTTTCAGATAACTCATCTACCCGTTTTCCTAAATTCTTATTCTCTTGATAAGCCACCTTTAATTCCTCCAGTAATTCCCTCACTAAAGCACTTAACGCCTCCATTGAGGACTCAGGGTTCATGACAGCTTGGGCAAACTATTTCTTCTGGCCTTTCATACTGTCAGGCTTTATCTTCAATCAGGATGTTCTCTGTGGAAGCTGCTGAACCCCCACAGTCCCCTTTGGATTCTAACCTCTCAACTGGTAACAAAAAGTTCAGCTGAGAGCATCTCCAAGGTAAAGGGGGAAAATAGGACAAAATAACAATCTTCAGGTTTGGCTCAGCTTCTTAATATCTCTTAACCTGTAGATAAAATAACAACAAATAAACTTTAGTCACTAACCTTTCTTTTTCTAGGCTCTGACTTTTCTTTATCGAATTGAATAAATAAACACGCCACCATACCTGAATATCCTCTATTGATAACTTAGAGGAAGTGTTTGTTTTCTTACTGAAGAAAAAGTTAGTGTCTCTGATGCCATTACTATCTCCTTCAATTCAGAATTGGAAAAAGGCTGCCTTTAACTCACTCTCAAAGTTCCATGAATTAGTTTTCTAGCAGTTCAAATTCCAAAACACACACGCCCATCTGAAAATGCTAGGTCAGTTTTTGTGTAAATCTATAGCTTTAGCACAAATTCCAAATATGACACTCTTGCTCCTTCCTTTTAGAATTGTTTGTGCATGTGGAAAGAAAGCAGTGTTCACTAATTGGATCTTTTTGCTTGCGTATAAATATCGCTCTTCAAGTAAGCATTCACTTGACTAGATTTATGCGCATGCGTGAAGATATTCTTTTTCCTTCTGAAATGGTGTGCGCATGGGAACAGAGAATAGAGTTCAAAAATGGCATATGCGCATGCGTAGTAGTTCAGTATTTCTCCCTCCTTAATTTAAAGAGGAAATTACTGAGCTCCGGACACAGATCCTTGAAGAGACAGCTTAATGAGGAACGTGCGCCAGGTTAGAATGTTAGTAAATAAAACATAACGTTTCAGGTTCGCGTATCTATAACACTGTCACTTGCGCAGACAGTGTAAGATTTCTAGCGCTAACCCAACGTTAAAAGAAACCACAGTTACCGTAAGAAGGAACAGTGCTCAATACTTTTTATACGGCCGAAAAAACACACGACGCTGAAAAAATGAACAGGCTTCCACACACCAAATTGCCACAGGCTAAATATGTTGCGCAGTTCATTAATAAAGAGTACTGTTCAAGAAATCCAAAAATAATGTCTTTCAAGAACAAAACTAACAAACAGGAACTGGTAAATAAATTGTATAGAAATATAACTCCTTCCTGAATTAAACAAAGTTCAGTTAAAAATTATAAAGTCTCTTAACTTGCTTCTTTCTTTTACCGGTACGTTTTTGACTTTCTTCTTGATTTCTTCAACACTTTCCTGATCCAAATAACAAAAACCTAGGCACAAGAGCCCAGCTAAAGCTTCTAAATCTTCTGAGCCTCAAACATAAGACCTTCCTGATAGGCTGCTGACAATGAAAGGCAGTTTAGAATGTTCTAACAATGCCTTTCTTTTACTTCTGACCAATCACTGATCCTTTTTGAAGTCTCCATTTTGGCTTGCGAAGCTCTCCACACTCTGCACTTAAAGTTAAGGCCCAAACCATAATTTGTGTTAATCATACACTCATTCCACCACATTCAACCAAACCCCATGAAACCTGACAGTCTATGGGAAAAAATTAAATTTTTGGGACCTCCCCGATAACTTTGCCCTCCCTGGACCGAACCTCACCAAACTTTGCAAAAGAATTCAGAGTGGGCCATATACTTGTTTTGCAAAGTTTGGTGTGGATTCGTCCAGGGGGAGTGAATTTATAAGCCGGCCAAAAAGTGTTCTTCTATGAGATGAGCAACTTAACCATAACTGCATGGCAGCTACTGCCGTAGGCCATGTAATATATATATTTATTACAGGATATCAAAGATGACATCACAAATGTCATTGATGACATCACATGTCTGGCTCCCCCTTTCTTCCTATACTGAAATATCTAGGCCACATGGTTTTGTTCAGTAACAGTCAGGAACAACAAATTGAAAAGGTACTATATTTGTAGACTTATACTTCAAGTATGTTCTTACAGTAATTCCCTTAGGGTCAAGTCACATCATATGAAACATATACATAGGGGAAGACACAGGCTTGAAAGACAGCAATCCTTTCTGTGTTTGAAGATAATCAGTAGGATTATCAGCACTTTCTGATAGTTTTTTTTATTTTTTTATTACTGTACTTTCCCTGTATATGCTCATATTTCTAAACATTGTACTCACACTACTTTCCTTAGGGTCCAGTCACATCATGTGATACACATACATAGAGTAAGTAGCAGCTTTGAAACAGAGCAATTATTTCTCCGCATAAAGATAATCAGTTAGGCTATGAACTCTTTCTGCTACTACTTCTGCTTTTTTGCTTACTTCACTTTACATGTATATACTCATATTTGTATGTGCTGTTGTCTCTTTGTGTTTTGTCTGTAATAATGCAATTATGTATTAAGTGGGTTTTATTAGCTACTTATTACATGTTTCACAGTACACAAAACTCTAATAAGAAAGCAGTTATCATTTCACTTTCAACATGGCAAGATTATGAATATTGCACCTTCATCATGTATGCTGCACACACTGCCTATGTTTGTGCATGAGTAGCTTAGTATACTGGATAGAACTTCATAATTGAATGCTATTTATATCAATGCATTGCTTAATGCACTTATTAGCTCATGATATTTATTCCAATGATCCTTGACACTTTTTTGTCAACATTTTAATAAGAATCCCCTGTACAGAGTTTTCATGAAGAGGAAATGCCCATGTGATGTCATCAGAGATGTCATCAATGACATTTGTAATGTAATTTTTGATGTACTGGGTGTTGGTCTTAGCAGTGCACGGTGGTGGCGCGAGTTATGGTTGCTTAGCTTTCCATAACTAGTGAATTTCAGGGGTTTTTCTGTTTTACTTGGAACCATAAGGTCCCTTTAACAATGTTTTTTTTACTGAATTTCATAGGGTTTTAGTAGCGCAACTTAACCATAACGTCCCTTTAACAAAGATATTTTACTGAATTTCATAGGTTTTTAGTAGCGCAACTTAACCATAACGTCCCTTTAACAAAGTTTTTTTTTACTGAATATAGATTTTCATAGTGTGAATTTGATAGATGTTTACTAGGATTCCCTTACTTTATATACATGTAGAATATAACATACTGAACCCCCAGCTACTGTTTTTGATATCCGCGGATTGTGCATATGTCCGCAAACGGTCGCGGACGACATCAACACTACCCAAACACTCAGGGGGTATCTTAAATGGTTCTATCATACCATATAAACACTGCACAAGTTCAAAAAGCAGCACATAAACACATTATATGTAATAATAAATAAACAGTGAAACCTATATATCCAACACATCAACCATCCATTTAAATACCATATGTAGAAAAATGGAATATACCAAAACAAAAAAGATATTCCTCCAACATAATGACATCACAGAAACTGCAGAGCAAGAAGCAACAGTAGACCTACACAACAGTATGAATACAATTTACCAGAAACTAGTAAGTAAACTTCATTGTTCTTATATATTTCTAAACTTTCTGCATTAGGTACACTACAATTAATATATTTTTGTTTTTCACACAGAAATGTGCAGTACTTTGGAATGGCTTGAGGAGAATTTTCCATGTGAGGAAATGTCTGAAGACAGTGATAATAATGGTAGTGACTTCTCTATATAACCAAATTAATAATCATTACTTTATGTGTACTTTACATATATATATTTATTTTTAACAGACCATACAAACATTGAACATAATACACCAAAAGACACATTGGAAAAGACTCTGCAACGGATGGAACATAAAATGGACATGCTAAAGGAAAATTTTAATGTTTTGAAACAGTTAGTGAAGGACCACATAAAAGAAAAAATTAAATACCACTGTCCCACATGTACCTGTTCCCCCTCTCCATGTCGCAGTCAACTATCCCCAAACCCTCAACACCAGTTTCTGCTTCCCCCTCTCTTTCATAAATTGTGTATCTGTATATAATAAAAAAATATGATGTGTCTTTTAATTCAATCCTTTGTGTCTTCTTTTTTTTTTTTTTTAAAGCAGTTTGAATGTCTGCGGACAGTGCGCCTGTCCGGGCTGTCCGTACCATTCGCAGCCAAGATGGATCTGTTTCAGGAACACACTCGGTGTCCGAGATGTCCGTAAATGAACAAAATGGGGGTGTCCTAAGGACACTATACCTGTCCGTACCATTTGCATCCAAGATGGAACTGTTCTTAGAACACACCTGGTGTCCAAGATGTCCGTATGTGAACAAAATGGAGGAATCCTAAGGACACTATACCTGTCCATACCGTCCGCAGCCAAGTTGAAACTGTCCTAAGAACACACGCGGTGTCCGGGATGTCCGTAGTCAAATAAAATGGAGGTGTCCTAACTACACTATACCTGTCCGTACAGTCTGCAGAACATCTACGCACATGCGCACCACACCCGTAAGTCCTGCAAACATCGCACCTGTCCGTAACTGTCCATCTCACTTGTGTCGCACTTTTAATTTGTTTGAGGACCCGAACACTGTCCATAGAACACCCGCGCGCATGCGCACGACCGTTCCTGTGCATTTGGTGTCCTGCAGACATCTGTTCCCTTCGCGGACATGTTCCCGACGTCATCATGTGACTGCACCCACGCTGAGCCTGTGTCCTAATTTGCGGACACTGTCCAGTTCCCCAACATGTTAAAAGAACTTATTCAGACAATCCAAATTATTTTACAGTAAAAATTCATCATTGCACATGTCCCAGACAATGACCCTGGATTTCCACATACTTTTTGTAATTTTTTTAACCTTTTTGGGTGTTCGATCTGTTCGAAAAGCGCACCCCTCCACCCCTATAAAAGGCTGCACCCCAGAGCTGATCTTCATTGTACTTCTGGCTATTGCAGATTGACTTTTGCTACCTTTGCTGCTCTTGCTGAGATTATCTCATCAACCCTGATGGCATCCATGGCTGCTGTTGCTACATCTGCCTCAGCCCCACCCCCAAACCCTCCCCCACCACCACCTCCCCAAGGGCCTGCAGAGGGGAGAACGCGTGAGGATGTAGAGTACAAGGATGAAGAGGATAAAGAGAATGAGGTCAAGGAACTCCCTACTACCAGCACTCGCCGGGAGTCTTGGGTGTGGCGGTTGTTTACCGTTCATGGTAACGTATCAAAAGCACTTGCGAACAAGGTCACCTGTAACCAGTGCAAAATGGAGCTGAGTCATGGGAGACATGGTTCGTACAGCTTTGGTACGACATCCATGAAGCGACACCTAATGTCGTTCCACAGTGCGGACATTTGCAAGGTTGTACCTTGTGATAAATGTAGAAGGTTGAGTTCATCAACAGCATCCTCTGTTTCCACTCCTCTCACCACAAGAGACACTCCTGTGGGAGAGTGCATCACTCCAGCTGCTTCACAGGCCATTCACAATGCTGTTGACCCTTACCTTTCAAGGGTCACAATATTGTGTATGCACTGCGATGCAGTACTCTGCAGGGGGGAGAGTCTTCAAAGTGCGTTTGAGACTACGGTCACGGAGCACCAGAAGACCTGCTACCTACCTAAGTAAGGCCCACCCTTCATCTTCCTCTCTCCACCTGCCCTTTCTTATACCCGTGGTTGGTGTCCCTTCCTTACCCTCCTTTCCCCTCCTCTCCCAGTGTGTCGTGTGTAAAAAACAAAAATAAATATAAAACAACAAAAATCCCAAAAAAAGGCTCTTTTCAGAGCCGCCTTTCACAGTTTAAAAATAGAAGTGGCAAATAAACAGTGCAGAGCCCTGTGCATTTCTTGGAATTCCGCGGACAGTCCTAATACATATAACATTTTAGGATGCTGCCCTAGCAAAACCAATGCACTTTTCTCTGGTAGGAAGTGGTGGCTCTGAAAAGAGCCTTTTGGTGATGTTTTTGTGTGTTTGAAAAACTTGAAATCGTCAACATCTACTGCAAAATAGATGACTATAATTCCAAAAAAGGTTGCAATGCATTTTGCACATTTCTCAGAAAAATTTGATTGCCAGCATAAGTAAGATGGACTCCATCTCTGCAATAAATTTTGTACTACGAAACATAATATTTTCATTGTGAAAAGAGGACATGCCAACATTTCTTAGAAAGGCACAAACAGCCTTATGGACATTGTGCCTCGCTTTCTTCATTTGTGGACCAAATAAAGAAGAACACAGCCACATTTGTCTTTGTGCAATATGAGAAAAAATGACTTGGGAATTTGAAAACATGTCCATGACCTTCTCAAGTCCTTCTTTCATTGCAAATTGCAAAGAGATTCCCGACACATGTCCTAAATTGTTCCCTCCACAATGAATTATAATTATGTCTGGATGATTCGCTGCATCTAAAGTAGCACAGAGAGGTACCAGGTCCAGGCACTTCATTCCACGCACTCCATGCCAGTGCACTTCCAAATGAGGAAATCCAAGATCTGCAGCTATTATACAGCTTTCTAAATGCACCTCCAACCAATGTATCCATGAGTCGCCCAAAATCGAGATAATCTGCTTTCTGAAACACACAGCCATAGCTATCTGTTCTTCTCTCAGGAAAAAGACGTTCTGACAAAATCTCTCCTTACACAACACACCCAGTAAACTTTACTGACCAATCCGTACCTCCGCTCATTCTCATTCGCATGCCTATCCACCCCAAAATCCCTGTAGGTAATATGCGCTGTCCACAGACTACCGCCATGTCCGTGGACATATCGAAAATCTGAGCCTGGTGAATGTACATTTAAATAGTGTGCCCCATTTCACCTTTGAGGTGGGCTCTGAAAAGAGCTGCTTTTTTGGGTTTTTTTTTGCAGATGCCTGACAGACACCTGTTATTTTGTATTTTTTTGGTTTTTTTTCGTCTTACTTTACAACTAAAATCTTCACATTACCTTAACCTTCTCCAAAGCAACCCTTACATTCCAAAACAGCATGGCATTTCCCAAAAAAGATAAAGAAATTCAAAATAAACAGCATTACGCGAATCAATATTCTCACTATTACAGAAAAACATACCAGCTCTAAGCATGAAAGCACACATGCCTCGATTGATTGATTGCACACCTAGCAATGTTTTGCTGAGGACAAAAAACAGAAATATTGTCCTATATTACCCTAGGTAGTAATCCAGAAAAAATACTTTCGCATTTGGAAGGATGTTCATTACTGCTTGAACCAACTGTTCCAAATCTGCCAACAAATTAGGGGCACTGACGTAGCCCAAATGGAAAGCACCATAGTGCAAAACTACCAGATGGGGACTGCTCATCCTGCGCATATCTTCACAAACTTGCAGAATATCCTCTACATTGCAAGCAGGCACAGCGCTCCACACCACCTGCACTCCTTCAACATCAAAATTCTTTGCCACGTGCCTGCATTGAGCATAGTGCTGTAAACCATGGACAAACATATCTCTGAGCACCAACACCCTGACTTTCTCCACCTCTGCCATCTTCACTACACACACTCTCTTACTACACAAATCCACAATGTCAACATCTGATTGGCTGATCCCTACAGTCCCCTTTCCATACTGGATTTGCCGGAAAACCCTGGATGTGGCATGTCCTACCCGCCGACAGCCACGGTGTCCACGCGGCACGTAACTCTTAGCCAGCCCTTCTACCCTTTCCACATCACTCTCGGTGCCATTCCCTCATTTGATACAGCAAAGTAGTCACAGAACCATCCACCAATCACATCCAAGACCTCTACATCTAACTCCATCATCAGAGTTCCGTACTTCAAATGTACTATTGATCACTCTGAGTACAAGTCTCATATCACTGGAAAGCACCTACTACAAAAACTACTCTACAAGTCTGCAAGATTTCTACTTACAAATGCATTCATATCCACATGCATGAATACAAACTACAGGTATGCATATTTTATTCACAGTACATGTACAAGTGTTATGAATCCATATAAACAGAGTAATGCCACTAAATCTGCATAGCCTATACATGCATGACAACACTACCGATTTAAGCGCGAGACTCACGATTTTTCATTGAAAAATCACACCTTTTTTACTGTCTCCCACATAACATATACATACATGCCAACCCTCCCGATTTAGGCACGAGACTCCTGATTTTTCATTGAAAAATTACACTATTGTTTACTCTCTCCCGCCTAAATTAATGGTAATCCCAATGCAATCCTATGAGAAAAATAAATGTTCCCGATTGCTGTAGTGAAATCTCCAATTGTTGGCATGTCTACCTATGAAATGAACATATTGAAATTTTTCCCATCTACTATAATCAACTGTCACTTCCAAACCTGTCTGCTATCTACAGCACACCTTTAAAAAACCAAGTGAATTTCATGCACTTAAAATTCTACTCATTTGCAAAGCATGTTGAACTAAGATATTGTAAATAAAATATAAAGGCTGCACATAGTCAAATGAAATGCATGCATACACGATGTTCAGATATCAAACAATAATACTACCACAAAAACATAAAACTCAATGTGTACATTAACATCGGTGCTATAAACACACAAAATTACTAACTTCTTTCTTTTACAATTGCAGTGAGGACCACTCTCCTGAAAATCAGCAGCATCTGAACTACAACATATCTGAAGAGACCTGCTCATTGCACAAAAGGTACCACTGGTGCAAGTGATGCAGTCCAGGGGCAAGGGCATGAGGCAGCACAGGTCACCGCAGAGGTGCCTTTGCATGTCTCTGTCCCAGACTATGCACCAGCAGGGATGCCCCGTCCCAGGCCCGTCCGCAGGTAGGGGGGAGGCCCACATCATCTGGCACTTTTTCGTGGTTACGGGGCTGTATGCTGGTCCACTGGCTTTTGCACCATGTACTGGATTTGTGCAATGTTTTTGGCGCACAGGCGGGGTTGGGGGCATAACTGGCGCTGCTGCAAGGTTGCTGCACCACTCTGCACCACATCTGCTTATGGATCTATAAATCCATGAATACGCTGAGCGCCGAAGTGGGTTTTGGCGCACGCGGCTGGTGCAGACTGCTGCATGCACACTCTGTGCACCAGCCGCTTGCGCCACTTGTGCGAATTATCCCCTTAATCTTCCATGATTTAGATGCGTAATTGTTATATTTTTCATGAAAGTGCTGACCAACCATCTATTTTTAACCATTTTGGCTTGTGCTAACTCCTCACCACCCGAACTGCTAATGACCACTTCACATCCTCCTGATACACCTGGATCAGTTTTTAAACCACAAATAGCATCTGTAGCATCAGGAACAAATGGTTTAACTGGACACATGTAATTTTGTTCTTTAAACTTTATACATGTTTCCAAGTTTGGGATCAAGTAAACCTCAGGCTCCCATGACTGAAATGCCACCACCTCTGGAGTTTTAATTTTTATATATTTTCCTTCTTGCGAAAATCCCACGTTATGTACCCACTTAGTTTGATAAATAAATTCAGGACCTATATATTGGATGTACAACAAAAATCCAATTTCCATTCTTTCCAAATTCAGATATAGGGGCATTGCATTGCTCATTTCAAATGCAACCTTCACCTGCATTGTATCAATCTCTCTTTTGGTTAACCTTTCCATCATGTGATAAATAATATCTTGTGAAACAAAATATAACGGTATATGTCCTTGAATTAATTGGGAAATCGCAGTTTGGACCTCCCTCGTGTAATTTGTCAACAATCTATGAACAGGATTTATTACGTTCATAATTTCATTCTATATTCGGTCATGCTTGATTATTAGTTTCATACTATGTTGTATAATTTCAGCCTGTTCATTTAGTTTTACTACAGTTTCGTTGACAAATTTCAATTGTTCATCCAATCCACCTCTAATTCCATCCAAGGTCTTTTGGATCATTTCTAGATCGTAATTCAATTGTTGTGCTTTAGCACTCAATGTCCCTACTGAACTGGCAGTGGCTGTTGACATTGTAGTACATATTACAGCTCCAATAATAGACATTATTAAGGAGACCACAAGCATTACTTCTCCTCTCTTTCCCCTCATTTTCTTCATATTGCATTAACATATATCTTATTTTCTGCTTACCGTCCTCTTTATTATTTCTAGCCACTCTTTAGTCTGATTGGTAACAATCCCAGTTTTGTTAAAGCGTTTTTCCATCAAACTATCAGGATTCATGGGTATATATATGTTCTGAAAGATCATCCTTCTATTGCCCATGATAAATCCAGGTGCTTCTTCCACCACAATGCCAGATGCTGGTCCGGGCTCAATGATAACCTGTGCTTCCATAGTTTTGAGATTTCCTGCAATCATTAAAAGTGTTATCCATGTCGCTGGCGCCATTATCAATGACATCTGTTTTATAGACATGGTCTTCGCCCCCGCCCGGGGCTTTTTTTTGGAATTTCCTCCCGCGGACTCCACGACTCCATCATCTCTCGTATCCTCTGGTCCTGCGACCTCCGACCAAAAGTGTGAATTAGTCGTTCTTAATTAAACAGAAAAGAGACAGATTAAGTACATAGCATAATACAAATTTCACCCTTTCAACCAAAAAAAAAATAAAATGGCCAAAACATTCTGCTTCCTCCTGAAACTAAGCACATGTTAGAGAGAAAACAAACATAATCATAAAAAACCATTATAAATTAAAATATATTTCAACATTGTATCATAATAATTCAATCTGCTTCAGCCCCTTTTATCAATGTTTACCATCCATGTTATTTTCATCTACTATTATCTCTCTAATCTCTATAATAAAGACCACAATTATTTTATTATTTCTATGATGTGGAATACTATGCAAACAATCACTGTGTCTTCCCTTCCATGTCTTCAGGGTACTTAAGATGTTTCTACTTGCTCAAGTCTCCTGATTTCATGTTTGGGATTACAGGGCCTAATTTGATTAACATGAACAAATTGCTCTGTTACCATTTCGCCCCCTGTCTTCAATATTTTGTAGACAACTGGGGACACCTTATCCATAATTTGAAAAGGCCCTTGCCAGGCTGCCAGAAATTTAGAATTTTTATGTTTACATTTTCCAAAATGAAATTTATATACCTGATCCCCTACGTTATATTCTTTCACAGATGTCTGTCTGTCATAATATGATGTTGCACTGTCAGCAGCCCTTTCCAATTTCGCTGCACAAAAGCAAATGCATGTTGTAAATGCTTCCTCAGTTCTTCCACATATTTGTGAACTGTAGATGTGCTTACACGTGTCTGTTCATGTGTCCTGTATAATAAATGTTGTGGCAGTACCATTTGCCTTCCTGTTAACACCTCATGAGGGCTGATACCTGTTGCTTTAGCAGGAGTCAATCTGATTGCCATCAAGACCAGGGGTAATCGTAAATCTCAGCTGGAACCTGCCTCTGCTACAAACTTCTTTAATATCTCCACAACAGACCTGTTGCAACATTCAATATTCTCAGAAGAGGCAGGCCTGTATGCAATATGCAGTTTCCTTTTCACCCCCAGTATCTGCCACACTTTACTCATTAAAGCACTTGGAAAATGATTTCTTCTATCTGATTCTATTCTTTGTAGTAACCCAAATCTTGAAAATATATGATTTACCAGTAATGTAGCTGCGGTTTGTGCACTACAGTCTGGTGCAGGAATACACTCTATACATTTTGACATCAAAGAAACCATGCTCAACGGTTCCCCCTGCTCGACCTTTTTACAGGCCCTACATAGTCAATTTGTAAATCTGACCATGGAAGGGTAAGCCTCTTTTCATCAGTGGAGCTCTATGCATTGGTGAAGCGGATTTAAATTGGGCACATACTAGGCACCCCCTAGTATATAATTCCACATCTTGGGACATATGTGGCCAGTAAGCATAATATTTCAGTATCTCTTCGGTCTTTTGTGAACCTCTGTGTCCTGCAGTTATTGCATCATATGCATGGTGTAGCATTAGCCCTCCGAATTAAAGGGGTGCCGCCCACTGTATTTGTCCTGTTATGGATTCCCTGATCATGAGTCCATCCTGTATTCTAATTCGTTTTTTATTCTTTAACAATACCCTCAACTCTTCTTTTCCTGTACAATCATTCTCAGTTAAAGGATTTTGTTCGGGGTCCATCAAATGATTATAATAGATTCCCAAAATTGGATCATCTTTTTGTGCCTTAATCAGATCTTGATCTGGTGTATCATAACTCCATTGCACTACTGGTTGTTCTGGTTGTTGTACCTATTTTGGAGCCTTAGAGCGCGTTACTGCATCTATCTGTATTTCACCAATTGTGTTCAATAGGTAGCAACTCTCCTATCACAGCCCCAATTTTGGCTAAATGATCTGCTTTATCATTTCCTTCCTTATCTTCTCCTGGAGTGTTTAAATGTCCACGAATTTTCCTCCAGTGTATTGTTAAATCATTCTCTGATACTAATTTGTCTACGGTCTGTGTCATTTTTCCATGTTTGAGTGGCTTTTTATTATATGTAAGCATGCCTCTTGTTTTCCAGCCAGGCAAATACTCTACAAAACGATTTTGTGCATAATCAGATCCAGTCACCAGGACAATTTAATTGAATTTATTATCAATTGCAGCAGTAATTGCTTTATAAATGACTGCCAAATCCGCTGACTACTCCTAGCCCCAATTCTCATCCCTATACTAAGAATGTCTTCACATTTCAACCAGACATTTTCTGTTCCTGATACCAATTGTTTATCACTGCAATTTTCAATGTGAAAAGCGCAACCATCAACATATACAGTTGGTAAATTCTTGCATGTCTTTTCATCAAAAGCTTTGTGTGGTGATTGTTCAAACTGTTAAGAAAGGAAGAAGGCAATGTGCACGCAATCTCACAGTGTACAACTTTGAATCTAAATATGTGCATACAAAACTCAAGACTTGTGTATACTAAAACCCAGGAGAAACAATAATACCTATATATGAAAAGGAATGTGGGGTAAGCACTTAGAACCTCCTTATGACTGAAAGGAAAGTCGGCAAACTCCTTACCCACTATGCTATTACAGATACTGACAGCGCTAAACCCACGTAGAGGGCAAGCAAGGACAGGATCTGTGAGCTGACACTCTGGATGATACAGAATAAGGAACTTAGAAACTGTACTCACGAGGACCGGAAAGACCACTTGAATGTCAGTAAACTCACGAACCCAGTTGATCAAACAGGAACCCTGAAGGCTATAACAGCAATGGGTGGAGGAAACTAAATACATAAGACCCTAGTCAAGGGGCGAGTAGAAATAGTGATATAAAATAGTGAGGAAACAAAAGGGCATTTACACTGGGACTAGTTACAATAACACCCACACCTAATAATCCATGGGAAATTAATGCAGAAGTGAGATGGAAAACATGGAATGGATCCCAATAGAAAGTAAGGATCAGGAGCAGGGAAAATTATATCACAAAAGGAAACCTTGAGGCAGGAAGCTAAATCTATAAAGGGAAAGACTAAAGCATCAGGTTTTTCAGTAGCAAAGGACAGCAACAAAGAAACAGAAAACAGAGGCGAATTGGGCAGCATCAAAGGGTAAAGCACAGAGACAGGCTGCCTGCAGACAGAGGAAGACAGAAAGGGAAATCCACTGAGCAGAAATCAATTAAGCACAAGAATCCGAAATCCAGGGCAGAGGAACAAGAAACAGGAACTGGGCACTAATCACAAAAGTTAGGAACAAGGAACAGGAACTAGGTACTAGGCACAAAAGCTAGGAACAAGGAACAAGGGACCAGTCACAACAGGAACACAGCAACAATGACCAGCGCTGGACTGAAGCAAACTGAGGCTTTTAAAGCTGCTTAACTAGCACACCCCTCAGGCGTGCCGCCTGCTGCACCTGCAGCCACAGGTGTTGCCTATCCTCCACCCAGCCTTGTCCTGCAAGGGAGGAGGTGAAGCAGTGAGCCAGGCATTCTGGGAAGCATAGTCATTTGATTAAAGTAGCATGCT
Organism: Ambystoma mexicanum; assembly: GCF_040938575.1. Taxonomy (NCBI): domain Eukaryota; kingdom Metazoa; phylum Chordata; class Amphibia; order Caudata; family Ambystomatidae; genus Ambystoma; species Ambystoma mexicanum. The sequence continues at coordinate 225,949,937 of NC_090933.1, read as the reverse complement.
GGCTGCCAAAAACCTGGAATGGATCCGGAAGGGAAGTAATTTGGCAAATAAGGTTTTAGCGCTCCCAATTCATCAGGACTTTGTAGCATAAGGTTCGGAGGAAATGTCCAGTAGGGAATAAACCCCAAAACATGCCCCCAAGTGGCGGGAACGGGAGCGAAGGGAGCGAGCCGTGACACTATACCCCCTCCCACGGCCGACTCGAGGCGGCCGTTACTCGCACAAAACATCTTCTTTCCATGACAGGAGCGCTTTGTCTTCAGAAGTGGCACTGACGGAAACGATGACCCACGGGCAGAAGCAGAAGGACTGGAATGAATAGAATCAGGCCGCAGTCTATAAGAGCCATAGGCAGGTTTTCGGTGAGGAAGAGACTCATGGGTGGAAGAAAGGCATGAAGGACTTGCAGGACCTGAAGCAGAGTTGGAAGGTCCAGGAATCTCAGTCTCTGGGAGCAAACACTCATACATCATTGAGGAGGGAGGCAGGCTGGTGCAACATGCTTTGGACAATGATTGATGCTCTGGTAGCCCCCCTGCTGAGAGCGGACACACAGGAGGTGAGAAATCAGCAGGTTTCAGGAAATGTTCATGTTCAGACAAAGAAGGTGGCGGCCGAGGTAGAGGTTCGGATCTTCTTTCATCATCCATTTGATTAAAGGCCTGTGGTTGAGGGTGACCAAGGTTCGACTGCATCTGTCCCACGCCTTGGGGGCCTGGAAGTCCAATGGGTTGTACGAGGTTGGCACTCTTGGTGTCAGTCATGTAGCTACCTTGTTGCACATGGAATACAACCGCAGGAACGTTTGGCATACCGATAGGAGTGATAGACGCAGTACTTGGTACATCAGGCACACTCGCAGCAGGAGCAATAACGGGCACATTTTGAACTGCAGCAGTCATATCCTTCCTTTGGCTATTAGCACCCGAATGGTGCAGCAGTTGGGGGGCTGTGCCCGTCTCTTCCTTCAGGCTCATGTGGGATCCGGCAACAAAAAGGCTGTCAAGTGGCTGATCGAAACCGGCCCCCAAATGTGAACCGTCCAGCCTGTTATCCTGGTTGGCTACTTGTTCGATGTCTGGGCCATGGCGGATGGTATCCGTCTCCCTCTTGTAACACTCCAGGCAAGTCCAACGGCCTTGCATGTAAGGCCCTCCCGAGTCGTGATCCAGCTTGATGTTTCTGGCAGAAGTCTCAGACTCAGATGTAGCATATGCGGGAGGTGCTGATTCTACAGTCAAGCAGTTGGGAGAATTAACTTGTGTAAGAGGCAGGCCTTCTGGTGATCCTCCTGAAGCATAAGAAGGGCAGATTGGACGTTCATCCATAATAAATGGTTGTGATTTAGGAGGTAGCTCTGAAGTAGATGAATCTGCAACACGATCAAACAGAGCAGACAGGTGCACCTCCGATATTGGCAGCGAGGCTGAGCAGGATACAGGTCTTTCATGAACTGAAGCCAAACTAGCAGTAGGCTCTGGGACCGAAGACAGGCACTCAGGATGTGCTACTGGAGGCTCCATGGCTGAAGGATAATCCGCTGGATGAGTCACTGTAGCCGAAAACAGGCATGCCAGAGGAAATTCAGAGGCTGAGGGCATGCAAGCTGGAGCCGTCTCGTTAGCTGATGACAAACTTGTCAAGGTCTTTGACTCTGACCACGTACATGGTGAAGGCTCTTGAGCGATTGGCAGACATAGCAATTGTTCATTGATTGAAGACACGTTAGACAATGATGACTGCAGAGCCGTGGACTGGATAATCGAAGAGTCAATGGTTGTAGGAGGACAAACAGAAGTCCCAGAAGTCGACAGACACATTTGTGGCTCAGGAATGGAAAGCACCTTTAGGGCGGTTGTCTCCTTGGCACCAGTAACCAAAGACTGAGCTGTTACCATGCCGTCCCTCTCCTTAGTGGATGACACAGAGTCTCTTCCTTTGTAAAAGTCAATATCAACCAGAGGAATCACCATAGTAAAGTCTCTGTTAATCAGGATTTCGTCAAATGTCCATTCCTCTGACTTAGCTTCTGAAAGTGGCATATTAACAATCAACAGTTCAGGAATTGCCTGCCGGGTCTTTGGTTCAGTATACTGTGGAATGAGTCCATCAAAACATGAATTTTGTACTGTCTTTGACTGTTCATTGAGACAAAAATTGGCAGAAGAAGGAGCGAACACAGAGGTAGCATCGTTTTCCACATCAGCTTGAATGTCTACTTCAGTCTCAGCAGCTAGATCAAGGGCTGAACCTAAGCCTACAGTAGTGACTGATTTTGTGTATGCCACCATTGTGGATTGTGTTTGGGAATCAGAAGCATGTATGTGTTCAAGCTCAGAATTATGACTGACTGCTAAACAGGAAATCTTAGGTAAAGGAGTGGCTTGTAAATCTTCAGTTAACGGCAATTCCTGACAAACGGTAGAACAATTGTCAGAACCTGTGCCCTGATTAAGTGTTGTGCTAGAAAGAGAACTTTCACTCCCAATAGAATCTTCATATTGACAAGTATCATGACCTACAAAAACCTCCGCACTCAGGGATTGAAAAGTATTCACTTCATCAACGGATAAAGTTTGAGGTGTATTCAGAAAAGACCGTAAAGTCTTATTCTCCTCTAGTAAAGTAATGTATTCTTGTTTTAACTCCTCAAGTTCAGCTTTTAGCATGCCCCGCCTTAACTGTACATCCCTATCAGTAGGCACAGGGGAAGGCATGGTGGCATCAGGGCTGGATCCTGCCCTAACCATCCGGGTGTGCACTGATTGTACATTGTCATTTGCTGCTTGCAGGTTTTGTGACCTATACTCACTCTTATCGACTTGGTCTGTGTTACCCTTAAGCAGACTACTGACATCAGACCTCTTGACATTAGGGACTACAGTAAGTACTTGTGCAGAGGAGTAAGCAGTTGACTGAGGGCTGAAAACAGAAGATATGCAATGAACCCCTCCATTCTTTATGTTTGAATCATGAAACTGTTCAATCTGAGGTAGAGCACAACCGGAATCATGGGGTTCAACAACAGACGTTCTCGTGTGTAATAAATCTAACAGTGTGTTGTTTTCCGCTGCTAAGGCTTGTGCGGACATAGAATCTGGATCAAAATTAAAGACAGAACTAGCATCAGGCAATGTACGATGGGCCATCCTGTGGGTAAAATACTCAGCACGTAAATACCCATTTGTATCAAGGAGTTCTTTTAAGTCAGGATCAATGATTTGATTGTCACAGGTAGACTTAGGGGAAACTTTCTGTACTAACTTGTTAGTGACCTTGCTTCCTTTCTTTCTTAACCTGGCCATATTCAAATGGGAATAACGGCTGGTCATTCTGTTAAGAAAGGAAGAAGGCAATGTGCACGGAATCTCACAGTGTACAACTTTGAATCTAAATATGTGCATACAAAACCCAAGACTTGTGTATACTAAAACCCAGGAGAAACAATAATACCTATATATGAAAAGGAATGTGGGGTAAGCACTTAGAACCTCCTTATGACTGAAAGGAAAGTCGGCAAACTCCTTACCCACTATGCTATTACAGATACTGACAGCGCTAAACCCACGTAGAGGGCAAGCAAGGACAGGATCTGTGAGCTGACACTCTGGATGATACAGAATAAGGAACTTAGAAACTGTACTCACGAGGACCGGAAAGACCACTTGAATGTCAGTAAACTCGCAAACCCAGTTGATCAAACAGGAACCCTGAAGGCTATAACAGCAATGGGTGGAGGAAACTAAATACATAAGACCCTAGTCAAGGGGCGAGTAGAAATAGTGATATAAAATAGTGAGGAAACAAAAGGGCATTTACACTGGGACTAGTTACAATAACACCCACACCTAATAATCCATGGGAAATGAATGCAGAAGTGAGATGGAAAACATGGAAAGGATCCCAATAGAAAGTAAGGATCAGGAGCAGGGAAAATGATATCACAAAAGGAAACCTTGAGGCAGGAAGCTAAATCTATAAAGGGAAAGAATAAAGCATCAGGTTTTTCAGTAGCAAAGGACAGCAATAAAGAAACAGAAAACACAGGCGAATTGGGCAGCATCAAAGGGTAAAGCACAGAGACAGGCTGCCTGCAGACAGAGGAAGACAGAAAGGGAAATCCAGTGAGCAGAAATCAATTAAGCACAAGAATCCGAAATCCAGGGCAGCGGAACAAGAAACAGGAACTGGGCACTAGGCACAAAAGCTAGGAACAAGGAACAGGAACTAGGTACTAGGCACAAAAGCTAGGAACAAGGAACAAGGGACCAGTCACAACAGGAACACAGCAACAATGACCAGCGCTGGACTGAAGCAAACTGAGGCTTTTAAAGCTGCTTAACGAGCACACCCCTCAGGCGTGCCGCCTGCTGCACCTGCAGCCACAGGTGTTGCCTATCCTCCACCCAGCCTTGTCCTGCAAAGGAGGAGGTGAAGCAGTGAGCCAGGCATTCTGGGAAGCATAGTCATGTGATTAAAGTAGCATGCTGGCTGCCAAAAACCTGGAATGGATCCGGAAGGGAAGTAATTTGGCAAATAAGGTTTTAGCGCTCCCAATTCATCAGGACTTTGTAGCATAAGGTTCGGAGGAAATGTCCAGTAGGGAATAAACCCCAAAACATACCCCCAAGTGGCGGGAACGGGAGCGAAGGGAGCGAGCCGTGACACAAACTCCTGCAAACTAGATTCCATCTCTACTTCATCTGATACACATTCAGCTGCACAGTCATGTAAATCCTTTTTATTTTGGCCATACCTCACTTCTACAGGAAAGCCTTGCAATGCCAATGTCCATGAAGTAATTCTGAACTGCGCTAGGTTGCCTGACCTAATCCTTTTACTCTGTAAAAACTGGTTGATGATTTGTCTCAATTATTACCTTTTCTCATTGAACAATGGGGCGAAATGCTGCAACATCCATACAGTGGTCAAAAGGGCCTTTTCACATTCACTGAATTTAATTTCAACTTGAGAAAATGCCTTACTTGCATAATCAATGGTTTTGTGATTCAAATCATGTTTTTGACATAACACTGCTGACATACAATGTTCAGTGAAACCTATTTCTATAAAGAAATCCCCGTTTTTTATGGGATATGCTAAATATGGTGCCTTTATGAGAAATTCCTTTAATTTAGCAAATGCCTCAGATTGCTGCTTTTCCCATTTCTAGGGTGTATTCAGCCTCAATAGTTTAGTCAATGGATGAATAATGTCAGCATAATTTTCAATACATTTACTGTTATATCCTGTCATTCCTAATAAACTTTTTAAACCTTTCACATTTCTAGGATCTCTCAATTTTTGTATGGCTTCTACCTTTTTCTTTTGTGGGTTTAGTCCATGTTCAGTTACTTCATGGCCTAGGAAATTCACCTTTTTCTTGCACCATTGTGCATTCTGTAAAGATACTTTGGCACCCGCCTTTTGCAATTGGCCAATAACATGTCTAATTTCATCAAAATGGCTTTTTAAGCTTTCATTTTTTATCAGGACATCATCCACATAAACTATAATTCCTCTTTCCGCTGCATCAGGCATAGCCTTTCTCATAAATATGCCATATTCGCTCCCACTATTGACGTAACCGAATGGTGTTCTAGCCCAGGCATATTGCGTTTTATCAAATGAAAATTAGAATAAATTCTGAATATCCTCTGCCAGTGGCACACACCAATATCCAGATGTGAGATCTAAGGTAGTGAATACCTTTGAGCCATACACCTGAGCAAGTCCTTGATCAATGAATGGCAGTGGCCATCTGGACACTGGTACCCTTTTATTTAATTCTCTCAAGTCTGCACACAGCCGCCATTGATCATTTGGCTTTAACACACCCAAAATAGGAGTGTTGGATGTGCAATGAATGGGCCTAATAATTCCTCTAGACTCCAAATTTTTTATTATTTCTGCCAATGACTCTAAACATGCCAGTGGTAATCTATTTTGACGCACAAATACAAGATTTCTACCACACCCTTCCGGTAATGTGGTAACATGTAAATTAGTTAGGCCACAATCATATGTATCTTTGGCAAACACGTCTTTAAATTCCATAAATATTTTCCTCAGTTCATTTTTATCCTCATCACTATCAGATGCATCTGCTAACAAAATCTGCTCCTCTACCATTTTTGAAAATTCTGGGAAATCGTCCAGTGGAGGAATCTCTGTGCTTTCTTCCAACTGTGTGGCCGTGTCTCTCTGCAAAGCTGCCACTTTAAATATTTTGGCATATTAGCCTCCACTTCAATGTGCTGATTTTCTATTTCATTTTCATTTAAGTCAAATACTACACAATTCTCTTGGTGACAGCACACTGTCTCATTTAAATCATAAGGGTACACAGATTGAATTTTAAGGATCCCTTTGGGCTGAGAATCCAGATATTCTGGCAACACACCCTGTGCATCTACATATCTCTCAGGGATATTTCCAATTACCATGTTATTGAAATCTGCAGTATAATGTGACTTTTGTATGGCCATTCCTAATGAAGAATGTTCCTCTAAATGAATATCCTGACACCCTTTATTGTTCACCATAATTTTGGCAGATCCTTCCCCAACATCTATCAATGGGGTGTATTCATAATCCAGGCCTTGCTGCTTCATGGATTCATTTAAGCACACAAATGCATCAGAATATTTCATTTGTTGTCCATTCTTGCACTTTAGTGTTATAGTAGCCTGCTTGGTGAAGGCAGGAATGGTAACATCCTTCTTCACCTGTAATTCAATTACATATGGAACCAGTTGTGCGCAATGATAAACCTTTCTCTTGTCTTCAAACTCAGATGCAGGCCCACATAGCCGGGACCATATTTTTTGATTAAGGAAATCTAACACCCTACACATTCTGTGCATGATATCATTGCCCATGTAAACATCATTTTGTGTTGCACTCACTATCCACACATTGTGGTAAATGGTTTTTTGTCCAATATTAATCTTTAACATGCACCTTCCTCCAATTTGGTTTTCAAAGTCTGGATTTTCCAAACCAGAGACATATTGATTTCTAACTCTAAATTTGGGAATCTCCTCCCTCTCCATTATTTTCTGCATTAACTTCTCATTAATACAGCTCCATTCCTGTTCAAGCGCCAATGGTCATTTATACCAATTTGAACTCATGGCTGCTCATCTTCCATGTGTATTTCTACAAGGGTGGTAACATGTTTTTCTGTGTCTGTTTTAGGAATAGTATTCTGTTTGCATTTCTTTTCTTTTAAATAGAAACGCAATGTGTGTTCATCTATTTCAGTTTGCCATTTCTTCCTGGGATCCAAATAAATCTGCACAGATTGTTTTTCTTCTTCATCTTGGATTTTATCCTGACACATCAAAATGACAGTGACGCTAGGTACACAGCGATTCTGGAGGTATACCTCCATTGCATCATTCATTTTGGCAATGGTGTGGCATTCATTTGTACTGCTGTTTTGTGATTGTGTTTTCTTCGGTCTTAATGGCGTTTTGGTTAAGGACCACAGTACTTCATTTACCCCATCTATGAGAGGCAATCTGTCCCCATCAAAAATGGAATTTCACAAATAAATGTGATCAATACTTCTTGTTTCATTCTATGTTTTCCTATCTTTATGTCAACTTTGGTAACACCTACAATAGGTACCTCCTCACCATTAAAGTTATGCACTGGGCCTTCACTCTGTCTCACACTGATCTGATTCTGTGGAGATCTCCCTTCATTGATACTTTTTACCAACTCTTTGGACATAATTGTGGCCTGTGCGCCTGTGTCAATCATTGCAAACATATTGTATTTCTCTTCCACAGTGATGGGAGTATAATACCTGTCTTTAACTTCCTCTAATACACACAAAAGTGTGAATTCTTACTGATTTCAGGATTCACCTTTCTCAGAAATTTTTCACTTTTGGCTAAGCACATTGGTAAATGGAAAGACATTTTTCCCTCTTTTTTGTCCATTTCATTTTCTGAAACCTTACTTATTTCCCCATATTCAGAGGTCATTTGGTGTGTGGCCACTGTTCGCCCTTCCATCCGGGGATCATCAGAGTTCACACTACAATCCTCCAACTGAATATGCGTAGAAACATTACTTCATTATTTGTCATTTTCTAATTCTGGGCATTTGTGGATATTTAACATGGAATTAATCTTTTTAACTTCCTCAAAAATCTGTGGCTCAAAGAATTCTTCAGGTGATTGATCTGTACCCTCCTTTTGAGTATTTATTCTTTATGCCTGTATTTGGTTAGTGCTTTGATTGTCCAGGGAAAGCGTTCTAGCATCCCCACTTACTCCCTGTTCAATTGTATTACCTATGCATGAGTTGTCTTTCTTAAGTCTGTCCCTTTGTTCTTTTGGAATTTCATGTTTTCCTTTTTCATTTGTACAAATTTCCAACGTTTGATTTAACTCCAGGTTAAACCAAACTTCTTTTTTAGATGTATTTGCAATTTCTGTCAAATGTTCACTTGTCAGTATTTTCCTGTTTAATCACTAAGCATCTCAGAGTCATTATTCAAAACCAAATCAGGGCAATCTGTCTTTTTAGCATTGCAGGTATCATTAATATTTAGTCACTTATTATCGGAAACCACCCGGTCATTGCCTTCTGCCCCCTCCTTTGATGACTGTTTTTGTGCCGTACAGAGTTTTCCTATTTGTTCAGCCAACATTTTCACTTGGGCCTCGAGACACTGGAATCTTTCCATCTCTCTACAATCTTCTCTCTGTAGCCTAGGTCGATATTGGTTGCTTTCCCCCTGATTGAATCTATTCTGATATCTCTCAGGAGAATTATTTCTATTGGGGTTGTTTCTGAACTCTTGATTCATATGTGGAAGGGAGCGGGGTGCACCCATCCTTTGGTTGTAGTCCCCTGGTGGGGGTGATTCATTGTATTGACGTGGGGCATAATTCATACTCTGCCTCATGTCATGTCTTTCATTTTGTGAGTATTGTCCCCTATGCTGATTCCCATTTTCAGTAAATCGATCCACATATCGGGGTCTCTCCTGATTGCCATATATCATGGTATTAGGATCAAATCTGTTCTATGTCCCCAATGCCTGGTAGGGACCATTATTCCATTGATCCTGGCTTTGCCTCTGATTATTATTCATACCTGACATATCAGGCCAATATCCTGCCCCGGGGCCTGTCTCCTATGTACCTAGGGCTAATGTAGCTTTCCCTATTACTAGGATCATGTGATTGAAACATTGGTGCAGGGAGCGACAACCTCTGTTGATTACCCCTTTGTTCAGGTGTCACATTATTTTTACCTGGACTTTGAGCGGGCTCAAGTGACATTTTAGCTGACCTGATCTCCATCACTGTTGCCGAGGGTTTTTTAGATTTTCATCTAGTGTCTTTCATTGTATCATTCTCTCTACCCTGACAATAGAGTACTTCATTTAGTTTTGTACTTTGGTGTACAATCCATTTAAGAGACTTGTCACAGTCAAATTCACGGACTAACTGTGATATGATGTCTTTCTGTAGCCCATAAAAGTAGGCAGTTTTAAACTTATTAGAATTGGGGTCAAAAGATACATCAAAGCGAGAAAAAGCTCTTTTTAAGTCTTGCACAAATTGGCGAGGGGACGTATTTGGCCCAGCTGTAATCGTGTATGCAACCTTTTTTGCCTCTTGTAATGATTGGAAAGGAGAGAAATTACGTCTAATCCCTTTTTCAAACTCTGCCCATGTCATGTTCTGCTGTTCATTTAATCCCCTAATGATACTGGCTGTGGGAGCGTCCAGAGTTAAATGAAAGTATTGTCTGTAGTGTTCTTTAGGTATCTGGAGGGCTTTAAATATATCGTGCACCGCCTCTAAGTGATCCTCTATGCAGCACTCCCCTCCTTTTTTAAATGGTTTGATCAGAGCCTTGATTGATTTCATTATTTTAATGGGGCTACTCATTGCCATGCATGGAATTGCAATATTCTGTGATTCAACACTTATTTCAGGCATATGGGATTGGTGGCGGCCCCCAATGGGTGTATCAACTCCCCCAAGGGTGCTGCAACCAAGTTAAGTCACTGGCCCAACCACTGGGGCACTAATTCTCTGTGTAGAAATAGAATTCACCTCAACTCCATTGAATGTGGTGCACTGTCGTTTGTCTTGGGACCTGGAAATACATATTTGCTGTTCCAAATCCATGCACTTTTTAAGGAGCCTGTCTGCCTCCTTCCGCAAATAATTGTTGTCATCACTCATTTTATTAATCACATTTTGCATATCGCTCATTTGCATTTGGCATTCATTGAATTCTTTGTTTCTTTTGTCACTTTCTTGAAATATTTTAACTATCTCTTGTTCAGCATTTTGAAGATCACTTTCTTTTTCAAAATGTTCTTTTAGTAAAATCTGTATCTCCAAAACAACTTCATCCTTATCTTGTCTAATATGATCTACCAACGCTTTCAAGTGTTTTAATTCTTGCTCACTAGCCTCAAACTATTTCTGTCTTTGAGACAATTGAGTGTCGAGATCCTTACATTTTGACTGCATGTCCTTTTGACATACCTCCAGTTCTGCTCTTAACTTTTCCTCGTTTTCTCTAGCTCCATCCAGTTCAACTCTTAATCTGCTAATCAGCTTGGCTTCATTTTCTTGCATTCGCAGAGACCTATTTAGGATAAATCATGTCTTGGCACATAGCCGTATCAGACAATCTATCTCTGCATGTTGATGATCAGTATTTAATTGTCTCAAAAGGCAGACCTGAATTATGCTGCCTTCTGCAAAGATGCTGTCTAATGGTTCTTTCTGTACTTCACCATAATGCCATTATGTTTTATTAGTTGATGACCATGTCCCATATGCATATAGCTTTGCCTCCAGATATTGCACTAACTCTGGGAATGTGGCCTCCATTTGAGACATTCTGAAATTCACTTCTAGTGTCACACTGCTCTCATAAAATGGGTTCCCTTTAATGCATTTATGGTAGTGTGAGACACACTTGCCACACCCAATAGGTGCTCTAAAGCCACTTTCCCAGCCAACGCATCATATATGTAGGATATTTTGTCTTATTGCGATAAATTTGGGGTTTGGCGGTATTTTCTTACCGTCAAAATATGAGCAGTAGCTTGGTGGTAAATTAGCCTTGCATTTAGATTGGGTTTGGCCTCATATTATTTTAGTGACCATATCTTGTTATATTATATTGGGGAATCTAGTGATATATTGTTTGCAGTATTTAGTGGTGAGCATAGTTGTCTTCCCTATATTATAACCCCATCATAAAACAAAACCTTCCTTTCTATTAGAGTACCTCCCAGTGGTCTATAGAGAGCCTTGGACCTATGCACATGATATAAACCTAACAATTTTATATAGAGTGCCACCTATAGGATGTGGCCGGTATCACTGGCTTATCTACATCCAGAGATCTATATATTATATCAGATTCCTTCCAAACAACATACAAGGAAGGCACACAGACAAACACACACACACACACACATAAACCTGCTTTATCACTGAATATTATCAGCTTATTATGTGTTGTTATTTTATCTGCAGGGGCAAATTGACAAATGCACTACTGAAGAGAAATGGACCTCCCCTGTACTGTATACTTCATAGGTATATGAATAAATTCACAGATGCAAAGATGACACTAAACCATTTGTTTTTATATATTCTCATTACATTATATACAAATACAATTCACAGTTATTAGTTCTTACCATGAAAACATTGCAACATCACCTGGAAAACAAAAGAAAGAGAATACAGAACAAACAAGCCTTTTACAATCTGGGTTCATTTTCCCACATACTGAACATGACGAAATAAAATTACAGGGGTTTCCTATCCTGTCTACAATGCACTACAGCTCAGTCATCCATGCAACCTTATACAGTGACCTCACTTGTACATATCTTCTTACCAAATTGTTTCTTTGAAGTTCCCCCACGCAACCTTGTTTCACTCGCCTCACAAAGACAGGCCCAGTCAGCACGAACGGCTCCTGTAATCGTGAGTGTCTGGGAAGCACGGCGAGAAACTCTCAAGCCAGCGCTCTGTGACACCTTGGACTTCTGTCTTCACAGACCAGTCAACACAAACTAACTTCTCTCCGTAAGTTTTGCCATTAGCAGAACTCGGACCCTTCCTACTTTATCTATGTGGTATGTCTGCATACACTTTCCTCCAATCAGGTTAAAATCATGTTTTCAGCATCACCCTTCACTTTTATACAATGGGATCCTTGCTCACTGAGCAACTATTTCAATTTTATTTCCTGCCGCGCATACTTTCTGCTTTCTACAATCCAACACAGAAAGAGAGAGAAGAAAAAAAAATATATGCCAGTGTTCATTTAAAAACAAATTATAGCAGTGCTACCAAAATATGTATTTTCACCCCTTTGTGCAGATGAGACTACATTATAATGTTAGAGAGTTAGAATTAGTGTTTAGTAAATGTTAATTAAGTTAGTCAGTTCTTAATGTAGTGAAGAGGGAAAATCGAGATCAAACCCATGCCCCCTCACCCCAGGCGCATATACAGAAGAACAGCAGGAAGAACAAGGAGCGCACTTATCATTTGAACCAGGCCCCAGCGCACCCATGGGTGACAAATATGCTGAAACACGCCCACTTCACCAACAGTGCAACTTCCATGCTACATTAGAATCAATGCTGCAATATCAGAATCTACAAACACAAAAATCCCTGTTTAAAGGCTTGCAAATGCCTATATGAATTAACATGGTCTAATTGCACAGTGTAAAGCCATGTTTCAGGAAATTTACAGCCAAGTTCATTTCTCTCACTGAACACTGGCTGCAGAAGCCTTCAGCAATGCGCCTCGCAAAACCCACGAGCAGCCAAGGTCGCGCAGTCAGATAACATTGCTTTCTGCAGACAAACATTTTTTAATTCTCCAATAATGCGAGTAAGCCACAGCAACCCAGTGTGTTTTTTTTCTTTTCTTTCTGGGAAAGAAAGACATTTTCGCAAAGACTCGCACAACATTTGAAACATAATTTTAACAAGAATGGCTCAGGCCTAGCCAATGAGCACTCAGAGCTCAGGTGCGAAATGCTTGCTTCAGCTAAAAAGTTATGGGAACAAATTCATAATGGAACAAGCTAGAATTAGGTAATGGTGGGCTGGCACAGCTAAACCAACCCACTGACGCAAAACTCAAATGTCCAATTATCATGCTCTCTATAAGGGATACATAGGTAACCTATTACTCAGCAGCCAATAGCAGGAGGAGATAAGTTTCTAGGAGCTGATCCAATTCTGTGAGGTCAGCCTGCAGTGTGATTACAAAGCTGGCTTGGGAGACGCTTGGGAGATGGCGCCTGAACTCTCGATGTGCATGATGCTCTGCGTGTTTTTTTCTTTTTTTGCTGCCCAGGAATAAACGCAGCTTGGAACATGTGGCTGCCTGCTGGGGTCTCTGTTGCATTTCTGGGGGCCATATGGGAGGTGTTGGGGTCGCCCATAGATGGTGAGGGTATGGCTGCTGGCCCCCTTCTCCCCAACAGTAGTCCCATATATAAGGCATCACAGAAAATATTGGTGCACTTCATTCTCTGCAGTTTCAAGCTGGGCTTTGCTGTATTATAAATTCTATACTTTGCATGCCAACAACAAGATATTCACATGTTATACTGGCAACAAAAAAATAACTATATGTGTGTGGCATATTACTGCTGGCAACAACAACAAAAAATGCCATCACATTTAGTAAAGCGCTATATATTCTTATAAAGCGCTATATCTATTATTACAGCCCTCAGAGCTGCACTCAGCATTACCAAGAGAGAACACATCACCCAGGCAAGAAGAGACACCCACTGGCTCCCAGTCAAAGAGCGTATAACATTTAAAGCCCTCACAATTACACATAGATGCCTCACCCAAACAGCACCGGCATACCTAGTAGAAAGAATACACCAAGCTCCAACCCACAGGCCTAAACGATAAAAATACTTGCACCAACTCACGGTCCCAGTATTTAACAGAGTCAAAGCAGGCGGAACCAGTTTTGAAGTTCTTGCACCTAAAGCATGGAACTCACTGCGCCCAAGTCTAAGAAGTGAACAATCCCTCTCCACTTTCACAAAAACACTGAAAACCAAGTTGTTCAACTAAAGTGTACCTACTATGCCTGCTTCAATACTGTTCCACTGTAAGCACGGAAACTACCTGTTATCACTGCTGATAATATGTACCAAGCCTAATATTCTGTAACAGAGACACAATGCCTCAGGGCTGCTGGGTGCTTGATGAATCCAAATAAATAAATAAATCTGGATGTTCGATGCAGCTCCGCGGTTGCAGGGCGAAGACGTTGTAAAGAAAAATAACGAAGTGGAGCTCTGGATAGCTGGACGCCTGAATCAGGTGAGAAGAAGGACCCGACTCTGGTAGTGATGGGATTCAGGTAAGAGGCACAGGGCCTCATTACGAATCAGGCGTTAAGGGGTTAACTGCACCGTAAACGGCAGCGACGCTTAACGCTTGATTCCGAGGTCCCTTTGCGCCATGGTGAGTTAAACGCCTGCTTTTTGCAGGCGTTAAAATCCATGGTGCTAAGGGACCATGGTGCTAATTACGCCACCGTAATTTACGGTGGCGTAATTAGCGCCTTCCCCACTCCCATTATGCCCTATGGGGCAAAAATGGGAATGGGGAAGGGTAAAATGGGAAATGGGGATTTACCGCCCCACTCACCTTGGAATGGGGCGGTAAATCCACCATGGTGTAAACATAGTTTACACCATGGTGGTAAGGGTACGACCCAGGCGGAAACTTACCGCCTGGGTCGTAATGAGGCCCACACACAGCAATGGAGCGGCTGGGAGCAGGTAGAAGCACCTTCGGCGATGGACTAGCTGAATTCAGGTAAGAGGTGCGCACAGTGATGGAGTAGCTGGAATCAGGTAAGAGGCGCGCACCGCGATGGAGTAGCTGGATTCAGGTAAGAGGCACTCACCGTGATGGAGTAGCTGGATTCTGGTACGAGATGCATACAGTGATGGAGTGACTGAAAGCTGGTAAGAAGCACCATCAGCGGTGGAGATGCTGAAATCTGGTAAGATGTCATCAAAGATGAAGCAGCTGGAATCAAGTGAACGCGCAGGTAAGAGCAGCAGTAAGCGTTACACTGCAAAAGCAGAACAACGCGAAGCAGAGGCATGTGGATGGGTTGGCCTTATATAGGCTGGCCCTGGCCCCTCCCTTTAGCCCCGCCTAGTGGCTCCACCATGCCCCACCCAGGGACTCCTGCACGTGCCTTCCAATGTTGTTCTATGTCCACGCCCGGCCTTGCTGCATGTGCCTTTGTCACAGAGCGTGCTAGGCACACTTGCGCCAACACTGGATCCATTTGGACCCTGGGGATGAGGGAGGACTGGCCCTTACTTCTGTGGCCATGACACAGAAAATGACAAGGCCATGGACAAAATAAAAAGAAAAATCTCCAGTAGGCCTACAAAAGCTCCTAACTCCAACTGTTTGGTAATTCCTAGATTAAAACTTGCTAAAATTGGTGGCACCAGTTTCCCTGTGCTAGCCGCTAAATGGTGGAATGCCTTGCCACATAACTTGAGAACAGACCAACCTTTCTCACACTTCAGAATGAATCTGATCAAACACCTTAATGACAAAAACATGTAAGATACTGATAGACACTGGTGTTATGATACTTTATCTGAATGAATATTTGTATTTTTAGAGATATATCACAATTGTAAATATTCATAGTAACATTGCATATAACTGACCGCCTCGCTTGATCAGATATGCTCCCTGCTAAGTCTGTACATACCTTTCCCCTACCACTGTAAATGATGTAATACTGTAACCCTATGTAACATTGTAATTTTTTGTAACACTGTAATTTTTGAAACACTGTAAGCTTTGCATATTCTCCTCACTGCGCCCGGTTATCCTTGGGTCTGGCGCGCATTACAAATAAATAAACAAACAAACAAACAGACACTTGCCTTGTTTTGGTTGGCAGTCCGAACAGAGCTGTCATCTTTATGATGGAATTTAGGAACTCCCACATTGATTTTGACCAAAACGTAACTTTTGCACAAATGTACATTTCTAAAATTAGGTCTCCGAATAAAATCGGACATATACATTTCATATATGATGGGCTATATTCACATTCAATCCCCATCTCTGTGCGAGCTGTCTTTCTCATTCTATAGAATTTTCTTAATTTTAATCATAAAAGTTTGGATTAACAATTTCTAATTCGGTACATCTAGGGGCACTTATCAGTGGATCATGTACATACAATCTTAGGCTTGCAACATTAATAGTTCTGCTACCATGAGAGTGTTTTCATAACTTTGGTTCCTTTAGTGGTATAGGTTTCATCAATGTCTTCAAAGCAAAAGCCTGAAATTAGGTTAACATCTACCAATGTTCAGATTTATCCTTCTTCTGGTTGCACAGTTAAAGAGTTTTAAACTTAACCACAAATAAAGGTTTAAACATCAAAACGTTCCAGCAGTTTTTTTTTCTCTCCTTTCAACAAACAGCTGTTAGATCCCTTTGATCAGGGTGGGGTGTAGAGGGAAGCACCCTGCCCCACCCAGCAGACGTCCATGCTCAGCCTGTCATTTGTTCTTGGCTCAGCCAAAGGACGAATGTCTACTGAAGCCTATTGTGCTCCATATGCGGGAACCATTAAGACCTCCTGTATCAAGGGAGTGCCAACTGAAGTGTCAAGCCTTCCCAGGCTAGGCACTGTCCAATCAGAATTAAGCAGTTACTTCCAATGGGTTACTGTAAAATTCACCTACAATCTTTTATTTAAAAGATATAAAATTAACAGAGTTTATAATGGATTTTGACATTTTAAAGGAATTAAGCCCTTCACAGAAAAATGCTTTAAACAGGCAAATTTTGCACTTCTTCAGGAGAAGGAAACACTTTAAACTGGGTTTGACTGCTAATTTTCTTATGCAGCTGTCAGTCAGTGAGGCCCGGTCTTCTGTGACTGCCTGGAGAATCTATGATTTCAGCACACTTTTCCTTTCAATAATTCACTTGGAAAATGAATGAATTTAGGGCCAAAACAGCACTTTTTGAAGGTTGCCATTGATTGGGAAGCTGTATTGAAAGGCATTTTTGGATTTTAGCTCACTTTTGTGACCTTCCTTCATGTGACAGGTGACAGCACCCCCTGGAGTTCTCCTACAGGGAGTTCTGTTTTGACATCAACTTTGTCTGTGTGTTCAGCCTTTTTGTGATTTATGAACCATGCACAGTTGTATAGATTTGGCGCGCACAGGGGTTAGCACATCAATTTTTGGCAGTTTTCTTTCCCCATTGGCACAGGGGTGTAGTGTGGCACATTGGCATGTGTTGAAATATCCCACAGTTTCTCTCAAATGGTCTGCTCCCCTACTCATATTGCTGGTCATACCCTCGACTGGCTTTTGGTTCACCATCTTTCGCTTGTCAATCTGATTGTCTCTCCATGCATTTGGTCAGATCACTCTTTGATGTCATTCAACATCATTCTCCCAGACCCTCCTGCTAGACTTGACACTAATATTAGAGTTGTTGTGTGCGTGCATAACCAGAAGTCCTTAACCCCTGAAAACCTCTCCCCTCCACTCTGTTAGAAGAATGGTGTTCTGGAGGATTTTGGTAACACTGATGAGCTAGCTTGCCACATTACGAATACTCTTGACAAAGTCACTAATCAGGTAGCTCCCCTAAAAGATTGGCACATTAAAAGTGAATCCATATATAAAGGTTGGTTTAATGATGACATAATACACTTAGGCTTATGAAACAAACAGCGGAATGTTGCTGGTGAAAAACCCCTCAACAGCAACTCTAGCCAACTATAAAATTTGGTAAATCAATATAAGGATGCCATTATGTCGGCAAAATCCTCCTTATAAATTGATAGGATTCTGATTTCAAAATCCAGATCCAAGGAACTTTTTGCAATATTAGGTGAATTCAAGGGTTAGCCATGCTCTGTGCAGGCCCCAGTGCAAGACAAAGACTGGTGTCAGTCTATTCATGACTCCTTTATCAATAATAAAGCCCACAGCTTGTCAGGGAGATGTATGTCCATCTAGTCTTTTTATCAAATGTATGGATGTGTATGGATGTGCACAGTCCGTGGGCCACAAAGTTCACTAACTTTTCTTTTGCAGAGGGGACTGTCCCGCTATCTTTAAAAGAAGCTTGGGTCACCCCCTCTTTAAAAAGCAGAATCTTGATCCTTTTCTGGTGGATAACTACCGCCCTATCACAAACGTCGTCTTTCTTTTAAAATGTTTGGATAAAGTGGCCTATATCCAATTTCAGAACTTTGTTGAGGGGAGTGACATTCTTCTGCCACACTAGTCTGGATTCAGAAAGGGACACGGCACAGAAACTGCGATGCTAGACCTTAAGGCAAACTTGCTGCAGAGTATTGATCTTGGGCAACCAGCAGTACTGATGCTGTTGGATCTATTCTCTGCTTTTGATCTTGTTGATCATGCTTTGCTAGAGGATAGACTCTGCTAGGTAGCTGGATGCTCGTCTAAGGCAATCCAATTGATCTCTTCTTTTTTGGGCCCTCGGAATGCCAGAGTGAGTAGGGGTGAGGTCTTCTCCAAACCTACCCTGGGTGCACGGGGTGTCCTGCAGAGGCCATGTCTCTCCTCCTCATTGTTCAACATTTATATCATCCCCTTTGTAAGACTTCTTGACAGCCTGGGTGCTTAGTATGTGAATTATGCAAATGACACGAAGGTTAGCATAAAACTCGCTGGATCTTACTCTGAGGACCTGGCAAATCTGAACTCTTTCAATACTTCAATTCATGCCCGGATGGCTGCCAACTCTCTTGAACTAAAAGCCAAGAGGATGGAGCTTCCAGCTCAAAATTGAAATACCTCGTGCTGAATACAAGAGCTTTCTTTTTCTTGGTTCCACGATTCCTGTGGCTAGGAAGGTCAAGACTCTTGGTGTTGTCTTAGATGCCGAGCTCATCATGAATCAACATATCACACAGATAAGATCCTCCTGTGGCTTGATCCATAAACCTCTATACAACATTCAACCATTTCTGACCAATGAAAAATGCAGCAACTCTTGCTACAGTCCTCATTAACTCTCAACGTGACTATTACAACAGCCCCCTGAGTGGCTGTTCGCAGTGTAATATATCTTCCCTTCAGGTTGCACAGAATGGAGCAGTTCGGGATGTTCTTGGTCTCTCAAGACATACTCATATGACTGCGTCCAGACGGGACTTGCATCGATTGTCAGTAAAACTTAGAATTAGACATGATATACTTACTCTGACCCACCAATGTCTCCTCATCCTGGCCCCTAAATATCAGGTGGTTCGTCTTCAGCCATATGCTCCGGTCCATACCCTCTGGTCACAGAACCTACTTATTAAACTTGTAGAGCCCAGATTCAAACTGGTGAAGGCTGGTGGGTGCAGTTTCAATGTTCAGAGTCCAACTGCATGGAATCTGCTTCCATTTTGTCGCAAAACCTATCCCGACTAGGGTAGAGTTCAAGAGCAATCTGAAAACACTTGTCTTTAACCTACTGCCTGACTAATTGCTTTAGCTCTCCCTTTGCTGTCCACCGGCCCTCAGATTGACCGTTCTCTGTACTCCTCTGTTTGTCTGTTGCAAGTGCGCGTCCTGAGGCCCACAGGTATGTGGCGCATTATACAAGAATTTTTAATGAATACATATGTAATCATGATCGCATGTCTCCGTGACACCCTGGGAATCACAGGTCAGGCTCTGGCGTGGTTAACCACCTTTCTCTCCAAACACCCATCCCAGGTGGATCTCTGAGCCTTTCTCTTGTCTATAGCTATCTCAATCCATGGCGTTCTCCAGGGAAATAACCTATCCCCATGGTTCTTCAACATCTGTATGGCTGCCCTGGAACATGTGATTGCCACTTTCACCTCTAACTTCCAGGCAACTATCTTTCAGACTAACCTCAGCTGCCTCCTCCTCCTCGCTCATATCTGACTGTCTGTCCATATTCAGTCATGTTGTGCTGCAAACAACCTCTGCCTCAGCACCAGTGAGACTGAGATCTTTCGCACTGGGACCCCTGCACCCGCTTTCCCACTTTCACACTGGCTGACCTCCCTTAGCCCTGTGCCTGCACCCACCTGTGAGGCAAGAAACCTTGGGGTAATTTTTGACACCACTGTCTCCTTCTCCTCTCACATTTCAGACATCTCTAAAAAGTTGAACTATCAGCCACACCTCATCAGATGTACCCTACCTTTTCACATTTTCCCACAGTGGCTCTCTGCCTCCAGAGCCCTGGTTCTCTCTAGGCTGGACTATTGCAACAGCCTCTTCCTCAACCTCCCTTCCTCTGCCCTGTGTCCTCTGCAACACATCCAGAACAGAACTCCAAGAATTATCCTTGGCCTCAAGCCCAGGGACCACATCTCTCTGGCACTGAAATCCTTTCACTGGATCCCTGTAGCTGCAAGGATCAAGTTCAAGACCCTATCCATTGTTCACAAGGCATTTTGGGGCCTGGGACCTACCTACCTACAATGCTGCCTACCCAAATACTGTCCCTCATGAGCCCTCTGCTCATCTACCTCCAACCATCTGCGAGTGAGCCGGTTCTCCAAGCAGAGATTTGGAGGGAGATCCTTATCCTCAGCAGGTGCCTCCCTCTGGAATAGCCTCCCTGCCGCCCTCTGTCTTTGCCTGATTGTCTTAAGTTCCAGAAACTCTTCAAGACCTTCTTCTTCTCCTCTTCCTTCTCTCTCACTGTACCCTGCTAACCTAGTTCGCTGCTCTTTTTCTCTCTCGCTTTTCTTCCTCACAGCTTGCTGACTGGCTGCCTGGTGTAACTCAGAGTCTCATAGGTCCCTGGCACCCCTGCCAGTCCTCTTTTTGCTCTTGCTTCAGGGCCCTAAAGCCCACCCACACTCATTGCACTTGATAAAAAACCCAAGGTAATGTCTCTCTCTGCACTTACCCCAGTCTCCACAAACCAGGTGCAATTGGACCTCCCTCTCCCTGTGAACGTCTGTGCACTTGCACGATCCGTATGCTCCGTTGCCTAAAGATCATTTGTCTGTTCTCCCTTGTCTTTACCCCTTAATTGCACTGGCAATACTGCAGAATTGCTGACAGGCCTATTTGCTGTATCTCAAACTGTTAAATTTTCGCACTTACTCTGCCTGTGCAGACTCTTATTGTCTCAGAATTTCAAGGGCTCTGAGCGACAGATTTTCATCTCCCCATGTTTCCACCCTCCTTGAGCACCTTGAAACACTTGGCTGTGTATAGACACTTTATAAATACACATTACCATATAATACCAATACAATCAGAGAAATGCAATAATTCCTGGGATTGTGCAATTATTGCTGCACATGGGTATTTGACTACTCAACACCTGTTAGACCCTTATTGCTGGCACTTAAAGAAGCTCAAAAGTTAAAAGGCACAATTGTATTGACAGGAATAAATGGCAGAATTTTGAGGATCTCAAAATAGCAATCAGCAGTGCACCGGTACTAGCAACATCAGATTGCAAAAACACATTCTTCCTATTATCACAAATTCAATGGTCATGTCATTACAGCAGTACTCACACAGCAATCATCAGAGAAACACAAACCATTGGCATTCTATAGTGGATTTTTAGACCCAGTGATGCAAGGACACTTTCCATGTGTGCAAGCATTAGCCGCAATAGCTTTTGCAGTACAGAAGCCTGTGCCATAGTTATGGGATGTTCATTCACTTTGTACCTTGAGCATGCAGTTTTTTCCATTCTAGAGAGAAACAAGTCCACGCTTACTACCCAGAGAGCCAGTGGGTAAGAGGTACATTTGACAAATCCAGCCATCACAATAGTGAGATGCCACAGAGTTCACCCAGCAACTTAGGTTGCCAAGACAGTTGAGCCACAAGACAAAGTTTGTGATTGTGCAGTATACAAGGGAGAATTAGAAACATTCAGTAGGATCAGTGAGGTCCCCCTTCACACACGAGAAGTACTCTATCCAGATGGATCATCAAATATAGACCTGGATAGTGGCTGGTGGCATATGGGAGCAGCAGTAATGAAATATATGAAGAACCAAGAAGAGGAATTTCAAATAGTGATGCAACAGAGAGTGCCTTCACACCATTCAGCACACTCACCAGAACTCATAGCACCCATTGAAGACTTAGGAATATCAGCATACGAGGATCTTACAATATAAACTGATTCTGCATAACATCTAAAGTACACTCAGGTCTGTCAAGATGGAAGAGGAGAGGATACAGACGGGCAGATAGGTCCACAGTCCAGCATGCAATATTATTAGCAAAACTAACCAAATCAGTGAAGGGCCCTGTGCATGTAGCCATACTAAAGTGCAGAGCATGCTCCAAAGGAACAGACTTAGGGCCTCATTACACGGTAGGCGGAGGGCCAAGGTGCTATTAGCACCTTGGTCCATGCCGGTAAAATACCGGCACCGCCTTGGTGGAAAGGGGAATTACCGCCCTATTCCAAGGTTGGACGGCGGTAACTCCCTCTTCCCCCATTGCCCTTCCCCATTCCCATTTTTGCCCCATAGGGCTCTATGGGAATGGGGAAGGCGCTAATTACGGTGCCGCAAATTGCGGTACCGTTATTAGCACCCTGGTCCCTTTGCGGGTTGGTTTTTAACGCCTGCTAAACAGCAGGCGTTAAAGTACCTACCCGCAAAGGGACCTCGTAGTAAGGCGGTAAGGGTTAACGGTCACCGGTACCATTACCCGTGACCATTAACCCTTACCGCCTTCCGTGTAATGAGGCCCTTAGTCTCATGTGGAAAAGCTGCTACAGGGGCAGCCACCAAGCAGGCAGCTTATATCCCCTTTCTAGAAGAAAGCAAAATGCATGTTACTGCAGCCCAACAAAGAGGGTTACCAGAGGTATACAGTGCACTATCAAAGAAACATATAATCGAATTTCAGGGACCAGCCCCAGCAGAGGAAACATCTTTATAGGTAAAAAGAGGATGCATCCTATCACCAACCAACATTATATGGAGACAAAACAGCACAAGGGTAAAGTAGTGATGGAGCTGTTCTAGTGCAATGTTTTATAGCTTTATGGCTATTAAACATTGCACTAGAACAGCTCCATTTCCCAATGCATGCACCCAAGCAGCAAATTGCTGCTTATATAAGCGAGGACTAGTTTGTGCCAAATGTGGCCGAACAAGATTACAGGTTTTTGACCAACTGCGCTACATGTCACAAATTCCATGCAGGATACACACTCAAGACATTGAAGGGAACATTGCCCCGCCACACAGGGCCATTCAAGGAACTCCATATAGATAACATAGATATGGCGAACCATTGCAACACATACAGATATGTACTACTGGTAGTGTGCCCATACTCCTTCTGTATTGAGGCAGGTCCTTGTGTCAATGTGAATGCTAAATCCGTGGCCAGGTTCTTAGTGTGGGAAATGTTTCCCAGATGGGGTATCTGTGAGACTTTGAGGTTGGATAACGGTTCTCACTTTGTGAATGAATTCTTGGGAGAGGTATCTCGACTGTTAGGAATTATGCACAACCTTTCCACTGCATGCCACCAGTAGGGAACCAGTGTGGTAGAGAGGCCGAATTGCCTGCTGAAACTAAAATTAGCTAAAATCTTTGACACCCTTAAAAGTAGCTGGCTACATGACCTGTCCCTAGTCCTATTTAGTTTATGAAATCAGCCTAGCAAAGACCACCACCTCACACCTCATAAGGTGGTAACAGGAAGGAGAATGTTTAAACCAGCCTTGCCCTCACGAACAGTGTCTGATACACATTGCAGTGCCAATTTGCTAGCAGAGGAATTCAATATCTATCTTAAGAATATGTCAACCTGTGCAAAGTAAATCTTTTCACAGATAAACATCAGAACACACAAACGGGCTCCAATGGATCAACAAGGCACCACAACAGAGGACCATCTTCAGCTACAACATGGAGACAAGTCTACACAAAGAAGTACATACGGAAATGGAGAGACACTAAGTTTACTGGTTTCTAGGAGGTGGAACATTCAACGCCAACAGCTTCAAAGCTCAAAGATTGCCATGCCTGTGTACACTTGATTGATCTATGAAAGGACACAAGCACAGCCCCTTGGCTCTGATGAACAACTGCCTTCAACACCGGTGCAAACAACGCATGTTTGGTATAAATAGTGACTATAAGAGTAAGTACAAGATTAAACTGAAGCCCTTTGGGCACAGCAGTACAAGTACAACAATCGGTATGCAGAAAGCTCAAGAAAATAGTTATAGAAATGTGAAAAATGAGTTGATAGGAATATGTTGTCTGTTTTTCTCTTTTTTTCTTTCTATCCTCTTAACAGAGCTGCTAAGATTAGGACTAAGCATTGCTAAATATAATGATATAAAGGTAAAAAAATATTTGCACTTAGAATAATCTTATGATTAGACATAGAAGGCAAGTGAGTCAAGAAGCAAGTAGCATCTTAGATGAAGATCATTCAGAAGGTACCAACATGTGGTGCCACCTTATGAAAGAATTCACTAGGGGTCAGGTACATTTATTTATTTATAGATTTATAAGGGTGCCGAAGCCCGTGGGCATCAGGGTGCCAGATTGGAGACAAGAGATGAAACAAAAGTTACACAGGATACACAGAAAGAGGAAGAAACAACCATACATTGTAGTGATTACTTAAAGAGAGCAGTATTTAAAGCACAGCGGAACTTCAGGTTATTTTGTTCCAGTCTTAGAGTAGTTGGGAGCTTGTTCCAGATTTTGGCCGCTTTAACAGAGAAGGATCTTCCCAGTCCATTGGGCTGTTTTCTGGGTAATGCTGTTGATCTGGTCCTGGGATCTGCTAGGCATGTATGGACAGATTAGTGTTTTCATTTAGAGAGGAGCTGTACCAAACAGACAATGGTGTACCAGTGTGCTAGATTTAAAAACAATCTGGTCCTCCACCTTCAGCTAGTGTAGATCCTTCTACTGGCTGAGATATGTTCTCCTCTCGTTATGTTTCTAATAATATGCACGGCACTGTTCTGGATTGTGTGACATTTAGTCAGACAAGCAGCTTTTGCCCCTATTAGGAGCACATTGCTGCAGTCCAACCTTGAAAGTATAGTGGCTCGGGCAATAGTGGCGCAATTTTCTTTGTTGCTCAAAGGCCTTATGTGTCTGAGCAGGTGCAGATGATACTGACAGTTTTTGTTTATTTGATTGACATGGGCTCCACGATCGTTGAGGATTCCAAATGATGCCCAAAGTTTTTACTTTTCCTAGGACCGGAATGGCATTGTTCTTGATATTAAAGATGGTGAAATTTGCGCTCAGCCTAGCGCAAGCCTGCCAGGAGCCGAAAATAAGGAGTTTGGTTTTACTGTCTTTTAGGCACATCCAGTTCTTAGTGATCCATGCCTCAATGATGTTGTAAACGCCTGAGTATTTAGAGTAGTTGCAGCTCAGCTTTAGGACTAACTGAGTGTCATCAGCGTAGTTAGTAAAAACCTGTTTTGGTAATGAAACTTGTTGAGCGGACAGCCAAGGAAGGTATCATAGCGCTGCAGAAGAGAGAAATGGAGGAGAACAACAGCAACAAAGAATTTACTGAAACAGACAGGTTTTCAACGGTTTCCTAAATGCAAGATGATTAGAAGAATTTTTCAAGAACAGAGGGAGACCATTCCACAGCTGGGTGGAGGCAACTGAGAAAGTTCTGCCTCCAATCCGGAAGCGGCGGAAAGGAGGAACAACACGTAGCACCGTAGTGGCCGATCATAACTGCTATGTAGGGAAATAGCGGGTAAACATGCTGCGACGATACTAAGCCTCTTGATCATGCAGCGCACGGTGTACCAGGCATAGAGACTTAAAACCAATGCACTGGGATACCGGCAGCCAATGCAAAGATCGCAACACTGGCAAAATATGGGCCCCATATGGGGAACCATGGCCACTCTAGCAGCCATGTTCTGAAGACGCTGAAGTCACTGAACTAGAACTTTAGGCTGTGCCAGATATGGTGAGTAGCAGTAATCTAAACAGCTGAGTACTAAGGCTGCAACCACAGGAGGACGTAGGTGAGATGGAATGAAATGGAGCACCTTCTTTAATATTTTAAGGTGTAAATGGCCGCCTGTCAGACTGCAGTCACTTGCACCTCCATCGAAAGTGAGGCAGCGACAAACACACCCAGATTCTTCACCTCGGCTGCTGGAACTGGAAGGGAACCCAGAGAAGAGGACCAAAAGGAGGACACCCAGAGCGAAGGATCATGGGGATAACCCACCACCAGCACCTCTGTCTTGTCTCCATTCAACTTCAGCTAATTAGGGTTCATCCATGCTCCCACGCAGACAGGCACTGATTCAAGCACGGCAACAACTCAGCCTAATTATGATCCAACCGGATCAAGATCAGATTGTTGACGGCATAAGAATAGCACCTGATGCCGAAGGAGCGGATGAGACACACAAGAGGCTGAGATATAAATATTGAGGAGAATTGGAGACAAGGCTGAGCCCTGCTGGACACCACAGCAAAGAGCAAAAAGACCTGAAAGAAAACCAGGGAGTGAGAGAGTCTGGGTTCTATCAGTCAGGAATGAAGTGAGCCAGGCAAGAACCTGACCCGATTTTCCAGCTTGGGCCAGGCGGGCGAGCAGGATGGGGTGGTCAACAGTGTCAAAAGCTGCAAAAAGATCTAATAAGATCAGGGCGCCAACCTCTCCTGCATCCACCAGCCTGGCCATGTCGTTCTAAACCGAGACCAAGACGTTCTCCCTACCCGGACACAGTCTGAAACCATGCCAGAGCTCTCCAACAGGTTGAAGTGGGGCCAGAGGTATAGATTAAAAAGCACAGGTGACAAACTGGCCCCCTGTGGTACTCCACAACTAATGGGTGCTAGAGACGAAATAACATCACCTCAATGGATTTTGGACATTTGGTTGGTAAGGAAGGAGGGAATCCAATCGACTGCCCCCTTTGAGCAGTTTCCTGCCTGTTAGAAAGCTTGCTGTAACCTGTAGTGGTCCAGCAAATTAAACGCAGCATACAGATTAAGCAACATCAGCACACCAGCTTTTCCTTCATCCATTATCATCAACATATGGATCTGCAGTTCGATAAATGCTGTCTCTGTGATATGGGCTTGCCTGAAGCGTTGGAGTTGCCCTGTAGCCCACTTATCAAGGATATTCAACAAAAAGTGGCAGTTTCTGATTGATCTGAGGTTACGTCGATCTTTCGGGTCCAGACCAGGTATTTTTAGCAATGGGGAGACGTCACGATTTTAATAGCTTCCGGCATGAAGCAGTCTATAAAAGAGGTATTGAACATGCGGGTAAAGACCAGAACAAACAGTTCTTGGTGATCCAATATGATCCTGGGGGAGGATGTTTTTGACGCATGATGTGGGTCGCATTGTGGTTAACAAAACTCTCATATCTGAGTTGGTAACTGGGATAAATGCAAACCTCTCCTGTTCTTGTAGCTCAGAATGGTTTATTTGGAGCCCCGCCTTTGGGTCTGAAATGGAAAGTGCCTGGATGATTTTCTCTCGGGCTTTGAGCATTTTAGCTTCAAACATGTTTTGCACTTCTGCACAGTCAGCTGCCATGGGCTGGATGTTGATGGCCAAAGCCTTTAGCTTCTCGTGGGAGCTAAGGATTACAAAGAGTTTCCCCGTGGAGATGTGTGCACTATTTATTTGATTGTTATGGAAGTCTTTCTTGGCATTTAGGATTTTTACTTAGTAAATTCGTTCCGCCACCTTGCAGTTGTTTTTATCTTCTACCAAGGCAGATTTTAGCCAGACATCCTCCAGCTTCCTTTTGATCTTCTTAATGTTTTTAAGGGATGATGTAAATCATTTCTAGTGGCCTGAGTTCTTTCCAATATGAAACAAATTGGAGCCAATCTATTCACCAACTCCAGAAATTGTAGATGAAAAAGCAGACACTAATGAGTCACACGAGTCATTATCCTAAGTTTGGGACAGAAGACTTTGTGTACTAGTGCTAATATCAGCAGTAAGGATCTTATTGCAGTTCCTACTTAGTACTTTTTGGGAGTTGTTGGGAGTCTGTAGAAATGGTCACTGTAGTGAAGTGGAATGTGGAAGTCTATCCAGTAATGATCGGACCAGGCACAGGGCACTGTGTTGTAAATGAATCGTGAGTATATATGTGGGCTTATCCCACATACGGTTGGCACCCTCAGACTGTTCTTATCACAGGAAGTGCAGACTTTAGAGGCTCAGTGCTTAGTACGTTTAATGACGTGCAAGATTCAGGGCCAATTCAGGGATGCACAGTTTACATTAAAATGGAAAAAAGATGGGGAAGCAAGAAGGTGCACAGTGTCCAAAAAAATAATGGCCATAGAAGTTGCAACATTTTGGAACAATAATTGGGTAAAGAGGCAAGCAGTGTTCAATGCTGAGGGACTAATGGAATTCACAGAAGAAGAAGAAGTAAAACAAACAGATGAACTGTGTAGAGATGTGTGGGCATCAACATGAACAACCTGTAAAAGTACAGAAACTCATTTGATCTTCATTTTGTCTCAGAGGCAAAGGAAGCGTGCCCATTGGAAGCAATAACAACTGCAACTGGACATACCAGATGCCAGCATTGAACGTTGACACATCCACAACAAGGTATATGCTCTGGCTGTGTGGAACAAATGCCTACCATTAATGTGCCTCCATCGTGGAGTGGCATCTGCTCCCTAGTCATCCTGCATGCACCTGTTATGGGAATTGCTGAGAAACATGTACAATTGCCCAAAAGAAAATCCTAGTCCCCGGAAAAGCCCCCAAAGAATGTAGAACATTTGGACTCAGCTAGGGTGCAAAGAAAGGAGAGATTGGGATATTTCTCAAATGAATCTGATGAAGGATTGGGCAAGATGCCAACACAGTATTGCCTTATTACCAAGACTGAAGTGTTCTACCAACTCTAAATCCCTGCAGCTGATCCATTTGAACTTGATGGCACTCTCAAATGCAACTGAGCACAGATTGAATGCAGTATGTGAGGAGCTTCATGCACTTAGGCTTGTGGCACTGCAAAACAGAATGCTGCTTGACCTAATTACAGCAGGGAGGGGTCTGCAGGAACATTGCGAGTTCCTGCTGCACTGACGTGCCTCTGTACGATGCAGATAATGGAACATTGACTCTCAATATCAAGCAAATGACCAAATTAACAACTGACAAGGAAAAGGAAGGAGGACTTGTTAAAGACGACGACTGGCTGACAATGCTTTAATTGTGGATGCCCTCTTGGCTTTTAAGGTTTTGTTGCATTTTGCTCCCTATACTTGCCCCCCTGATATAACTATGCTGCAAATATCATTTAATTGTCACCTGCTGTGCATCTGGAGTATCATGGAAAGAGATACATCCATCACAATGTTGTTTTATCTTCTTTATTCACGTTCACCCAAAAGCCCATCTCCGCAATCAGGCTGAAGCAACTGTCAGTGCCTCACCTAGTGTGCTCCATATATACATACCTGGCATTCTAACGTGTCATGATACAACAGGCTGAGCAGGAGGCCCAGGATGAATATAAACAAACATCTTTGAACATAAACACATGCTTCAGATGTTCAGTGACTGCTTGCAGCCATCATTTTAAAGATAAACATTTTACTCTTATGTAGTGGCACAATATAACACATCTCCCTCATTTTATAAACTGAGAGAGCAACAGGGTTCATCGCTTGCATGCAACTATAGCCTTATTGAACACTCTCCCATCGTCCAGAACCACAGCCCGACATAAATCTGTTTTGACCACTACAGGTCCTTCAAATCTTCTTTATCTCTCCAGCACAAAACCAGGCTTGTGGATCCAGACCCTGTTCACTTCAGACACTCTTACCAGCCTGGCCCTCTTCTGGGCATCATACCTTCTTTTCAAAAGTTCCTTTTTGCTCTCCACCCTTTCTCTTAATCCCTCGTCGTCCCATTCAACAAACTTTGGCCTCCCCAGCCAAGGTGGACAGACTGCAGTGGGCAGTGGTCAAAGTGCATGAAAAGAAGTAGTGGAACTATGTTCCCTGCTGACCCACAAACCCCATCGTCACCCCGCTCCCAAGCACAATACAAACCCACAAATGCTTATAATATATTGTTAAGAATAATGGTAAGGTGTGCACTATGGTTCCCAGTCAAGTTTTCCTGCTGTAGCAACAAATTGTCTTCTCCTCCAAACGCTTTCTTGACTCCATCAATCATCAGGGAGGCTGTGTTTCTTTTCCTTTTCAGGTGTGTCTAGTTACATTTCCTTTTCGGGTGTTTCAGGTTAATTCACATTGATGTCTCTAAGGATTCTGGTACTTGTATTCTCCCATTTCTTTCAATTGCAGGTGTCTGGGAAACAACTCCCTCCAAAGCACAAACTTACCCTTGATAGGGGGAGGGGTAAACCAACCCATGTTAATGGCTCTCCATGGTAAGGCATGATGGCCCTGGTGCTGCAGCCTCTTGAGCCCGGGACTTCTGGAACATAGTGTTAAGAATGATGGCAAGGCACGCACTCTGGTTCCCAGTCAAGTTTTCCTGCTGTGGCAACAAATTGTCTTCTCCTCCAAATGTTTTCCTGACTCCATCAATCATCAGGGAGGCTGTGTTTCTTTTCCTTTTCAGGCGTGTCTAGTTACATTTCCTTTTCAGGTGTATCAGGTTAATTCACATTGATGTCTCTAAGGATTCTAGTACTTGTATTCTCACACTTTTTTCAATTGCAGGTGACTGGGAAACAACTCCCTCCAAAGCACAAATCTTACCCTTGATAGGGGGAGGGGGAAAACCATGTTTATGCCTCTCCATAGTAAGGCATGATGGCCCTGGTGCTGCAGCCTCTTGAGCCCGGGACACCTGGAACATAGTGTTAAGAATGATGGCAAGGTGCGCACTCTGGTTCCCAGTCAAGTGTTCCTGCTGTAGCAACAAATTGTCTTCTCCTCCAAATGTTTTCTTGACTCCATCAATCATCAGGGAGGCTGTGTTTCTTTTCGTTTTCAGGCATGTATATTTGGGCTGATTGTGCCGGTGACTTGCACTACACAATAGTACTTGAACATGTTATAAGTCATTCAATGATTTGCATAGTACAATGCATCAGTGCTTTTTATTAATGTGCTCAGTAACACCAGACATGTGTTTCGACTGTAGGTCGTCCTCAAGGCAATTCTCGTAATTAAGGATTATTCTCCTTTAATAATGCTCATGTGCTCAGCTTTTAAGATATTTGCCAGTATACTTTCTTTATTGTGTCACCAGAACGTTACACTATTAAGGCCTTATGGCATTTAAATTCGGTCTGTGATGTTCCTCAATGAAGGTGTTTATAACAATCTCCGATTGTGTACCTTGTTAGGTGTAAACCATCCATGTGAATAATCCCTTCCTCACGTATGTTTTCTGTTTCACCAGATTTGCGGCAGGAGCGGCGGCTTGGTCCCGAAGGTGTGCTTTTGTAAATTTGGTGTGAATCCATCCAGATTTTTCTTTTAAAACAACCAAAAAATAGGTATGAAAAAAATATGTGATATCTGGGTTCGGTCCGCGGACTCACTTCCCTGTTCAGTCCACAGACAGGCCTCCGATTGGCCCTGAGGATGACCTGATGTCTGCACACATCAGACGCACCCGCTGATTTGATAGTGAAAAGCGTGAGGTGCATTTGTTTTTCCAAAATGCCCGCCATGTAGGATTCACAGACAGCGCCAGTTGCCCGCAAACATTACGGTAAAAACATGTTAAAAAACACAACATTGCACTTGTCAAACTAATTAAACAATCTCTGGGGTGGTGAGGGGTGTTGAGGATGGGATGGGATATGGCCAAAAAAAGAAAGGGACACTTTTGTTCTCCGATGTGCTCGGACAATGCATGGCAGTCCTGTGGTGTTTGCACACATCTGAGATGGTCGGGGGCATCTATGCTTATTTCTGCATTACAGGGTTGGGGAAAAGCAGTTTTACGATGGCTAATAACTTTGGCACCACTCAAAGAAACTTTGATGTCCTGGGTGTTAGTGTTAGCAGTGCACGGTGGTGTGGCGAGTTATGGTTGCTTAGCTTACCATAACTGGCACTTTTCTGAGGTTTTTCGGTTTTCCATGTAACCATGACGTCCCTTTAACAAAATGTTTTCATTGAATTTCATAGATTTTTATTATGTTATGTTACATGGCATTTATATAGCACTCTATATTTTATTTGTATGATCTCAAAGCGCTGGTAGGGTGAATGTCCTCGGGAACCCTAGTTCTGGTCAATAGAGAGAAATAGTGTCGTAGGGTGCGTGGGTGCACCAGGTATGTGTGCAGGTGATGTAATTGCCGGGTGGTAGCTGCATCCTAGCGTTAGGCGTGGTGCTGGAGATATCATTTAGATATGTGCAGTCTGGTGGGTGGGAATCCAGACTTGACTCTGGCTGCATTAGGCCTGAAGGCCTCATATGTGAACGACTAGGCCGGAATGTGATCGCTAGCTGCGTTTTAATAGGGTGATGAGGTGTTCATGGAGTAGTATTGGTATGTGAACAGCTAGGCCAAATTAATCAGGGGTATGGCTGTGTTCTAGTTGAATGATGGTGTATAGTAGAGAGTAAGCTTAGTGATGCGATATGATGATTATCTTTAAAGAGCCCGAGACCCGGCACGTGAACAGGATGGCAGGGAACATAGCGACACATGGACACATAGAGATAGGGGGCTGGGCTCACAGTGATGGGGGGGATACAGATATATAGCAACAGCATGGGGTACATGAAGGCAGGGTACAGAGTGATACACGTGTTAACATTTACATTCATATTTCTATCCATATGCAACTCAGGCCAACGTTCACAGCTCCACCCAAGTGTGGGAAATACCAACATTTGCACTTCCATACAGAAGCGACTCAGGCTAACGTTCACAATCCTGTCAGGGTCCGGGCAGTCTAATGTTCACAGTTCTAACTGAGTCCTCCATTAATTCGATCCTTTTCAATCCATGTCATCCACCCACTTCATCCACTCCACCCACTTCATCCACCTTATCCATTTTATCTACTCCACCCATTCCATCCACTCAGATCATTCCATCCCTCTACACAATCTATTTGTTTCTATCCATTTCGTCTTTCCCATCCACCAGGTCCACCACGTCCATCTATTCCATCCACTCTATCCATTTTATCCATTCCATTCATTGTTTCCATTACATCAATTCCATCCATTCCATCCATCTCATCCATTCCATCCATCCACTTCATCCACTCTATCAATTACATCCACTCTATCCATTTCATCCATTCCAACCACTCTATCCATTTCATGCATTCCATTGCATCCATTCCATCCACTCTATCCATTCCATCCACTCTATCCATTCCATCCATTCCATCTATTCCATCCACTCTATGCATTCCATCCATTCGATCTATTCCATCCACTCTATCCATTTCATCCATTCCATATATTCCATCCACTCTATCGATTTCATCCATTCTATCTATTCCATCCACTCTATCCATTTAATCCGTTTAATCTATTCCATCTATTCCATCCACTTAATCCATTTCATCCATTCCATTTCATCCATTCCATTTCATCCATTCCATATACTCTATCCATTTCATTCATTCCATCTATTCCATATACTCTATCCATTTCATTCATTCCATCTATTCCATATACTCTATCCATTTCATCCATTCCATCTATTCTATCCACTCTATTCATATTGCCCATTCCATCCACTCTATCCATTTCATCCATTCCATCCACTCTATTTCATCCATCCCACTCACTCTTTCCATTTCATCCATTCCATCTATTCCATCCACTCTATCCATTTCATCCATTCCATCCACTCTATCCATTTCATCCATTCCAACTATTGCATCTACTCTATCCATTTAATCTATTCCATCTATTCCATCCACTCTATCCATTTCATCCATTCCATGCACTCTATCCATTTCATCCATTCCATCCACTCTATCCATTAAATCCATTCCAACTATTGCATCTACTCTATCCATTTAATCGATTCCATCTATTCCATCCACTCTATCCATTGCGTCCATTCCATCTATTCCATCCACTCTACCCATTTCATCCATTCCATGCACTCTATCCATTTCATCTATTCCATCTATTCCATCCACGCTATCCACTTCATCCACTTCATCCATTCCATCTATTCCATCCACTCTATCAATTTCATCCATTCCATATATTCCACCAACTCTATCCATTTCATCCATTCCATCTATTCCATCCACTCTATCCTTTCCATCTATTCCATCCACTCTATCCATTTCATCTGTTCCATCTATTGCATCCACTCTATCCATTCCATCTGCTCCATCTATTCTACCCACTCTATCCATTTAATCTATTCCATCCACTCCACCCATTCCACCCACTCCATCCATTCCACACACTCCACCCATTCCACCC